>NC_062520.1:15798153-16023153 GCF_022655615.1 Tachysurus fulvidraco | reverse complement strand
TTAAAAAACACTAAACAAAATGAAAAAACAAAAAACAAAAAACAAAACATAACTCCCTTAAATAAAATGGTAGACAATTTTTCTATTTAACTTTTACCCAAAATACTCAGAAATTAGAATTTTTTAAAGTCTTTTTAACACATTTTAAATTCTCAATAGATATATGTATATTTATTAGATTTAATCAACCTCTAAATACCTCAATACATTTTTATTCTTGATAGACATCATTTAAAATAATGAAAGCAGATGTCTCCATAAAGCATAACTGTTGTTTTTAAGCACTGTAAATCGCTTATTTGCCATTGACTCATCTTCAGTATATTCAGACGATGGATGAAACTAATTTATGGCCTCTGGCTCTCATTCTATTTCTGAACAAGGGAATTCAGAGCCAGACAAGGATTTATTGGATAATCAATTGCTTTATCTACCTAATACTTCAAGTGCTTCATCATTGCCAGTTAATCAATCTAGCTCATGATATTATGTCACTTTTGTTTCACTGGCTCCTTTGTTCAGCGCAACAGTTGGGTTTATTATATTAATTTTGCCTTCATTTTACTTTCATTCTATCTCCTTTTCTTTTGGCTTTCTTTGGATCGTACACTGATTTCTAGAATGATGTCAGTACACTAACTACATTATTGTTATTGCAGAACAGGCACAACATAAATTAAAACCAGTAATATATGTACATGATTGCTTTAGGGATGTGTACCGTTTACGCAAACATTTGTTGGCTTTTCTGAAAGACTCAGAGCAATGCTTGATCCTAATCCATCATCAAAATCACACCAACACTGTGCAAAATATATTGAGAGATGAAGAAGTGTCATCTCTAATAGCTTAAAAACTGACAATATGAATGAGAAAGTGTATTTAGCAGTTACAGTTTCTAAGAAGCATTTTTTGATGAAAAGGCATTGAAATTGCAGTAGGAAAGAGGTGCTAAAACACGCTTTGTTATAAATAAAGATATAAATAAATAAATTATAAAAATTGCCTCTACAAAATGTGTCTTTAAAGGGCTCTTCAAATGGTGAAACTTTTATATCAAATTCTAAAAATTAAAGCTTGCTAATTAGACTCACATTTACTTAATATTTTTTATTTATTTATTTATGTTTCCATTTGCTTCTTTATTTATTTACTTATTTGTTTGTTTGGTTTAGATATAAACCCTATTGATGTTTCTGGCATTTTAAAGTATTACCTCTAGAAATTATTACCTTTGAAAATCCTCACTTCTCAACACTATAATAAAGAAATGTAAGCCTATATGGGCCAATATGAATGAATTAGTAGTTTAAAATCACTTGGCAGAAAAGTGTTTCCTTCCATTTTGACGAGTGGCATGACGGCGCATATGCTTCGCTGACAAGTTGACAGCTGTCAGTGTTAGGTGACTGTTCAGACTATGATTACCAGGAACTGTTGTATTCAACATGAGGTCTTTTCTTCTCAGTGGATGATGTGCCAATATTCTAGCTTGTTGATCTAACACTGAGCACAGGAAAAATGTGTTTTAATATTTTTAGTCAGAGCTAAAAATGAGAAAAAGCAGTTACTGATAATATTCAAACCTCCCACATCCATGAGAAGCAAGTCTTAGTAGTAACATAAATAGTAGGTTAGATATAGTATTTCTTTTTCCAATTGTATGACTACAAGGTAGTATACTGTAGGTGGTTCTTTATAAATGTTTACATAGAATATTTTTTATTCATTTTTACATTCTTATTCACATTCACATATATTACTGCATGACAATATGACGCTAGAATATTTACTTTCCTGTTAAATATGTGATAATATTTCCTTAGTGTAATGTAAGCACTTCATTAAATAAATATGGCAGATTTATCATCTTTGAATCATTGGGTCTTACTCTTAACCCAGGATTATATAAAAAAAAAAATCCCGCAGTAAGAAAAAAAAAAGGCCAGAAAGAGAAAGACGTTCATTCATAAAGAGGCTGACAACACGTGCGACATCATAAGTCATATCAAATTAAGAAGGCCATCAATTGTTGAGTGGACAATGAATATTTTATTTTTATCTAAATTTAATTTGTGAGCTGACAGAAGCAGGAGTATGATGAGTCTTCAGGGCAGAAGCAGAGTCTGGGTACAGATCGCTGCAGAATGTTGGCCAGCACTCAGGCACTTTAATGTATGCTATACAGGTTTGCGTTATCTCGGTTTGGCGAAGCACCTTACATGCAGCTGAGATGGAGAGCAGTGTTCAGACCAGGGTGTGCACACACATGCACACACAAACAGACTCTCTCTCTCTCTCTTTTTCTCTCTTTCTCTCTCTCTCTCTCTCTCTCTCTCTCTCTCTCTCTCTCTGTCTTTCTCTCTCTCACTCTCTCTCTCTCACACTTTCTCTTTCTATCTTTCTCTTCCTCCAAAACTATTGCTAGTAAATCAGTCCAGTTTTGAAATTCAAACACACCAACACACAAACACACACACAGGTTTGATTGTAATACATATAAGAATAGTATACGCAGTGTTTTCCACTTATATATACAGAAGCTGATTAACTGCTACAGCTTCACAAAATGCCATCAATATTATATAAAAGTGTCTTAAGTGTAATTAAATACCTATTACTTTATGAAGGTTAATAGCATGGGAAAAATAGACAGATCTACGTATGAGATTTGACAGTTAACATTACTGTTGAACACTGCGGTTGTTTCTAAGCTAAATTAACATAGCTAAACTTACATCACTGCATATCATGTGAGAATAGGTTTACCTGGAACATAAGGATAATTAAATGTTATAAGGATCAGTGCATGGCCAGCAGGGAGAGGCATTAAAGTTAAAGGTAACTCAAAAACACTGAGATAATCCACTGACACAGTGGGCCTTTCCCCGCACTGCAAGCCGTGAACTGTTCTCAGAGCAGATGGTGTTTTCATATCACGCTACAAAGTGTGTGCTCCACAGAACAAGGTCGGTGGGGAACATATGCTCTTAGTAATTAAATAAATAATGCTCAAGTGAACCTTGTAGTGACTTAAACATGGATAGCATCAGAGCAAAGAAGATGAAAACCAAGCATTTAGAGCTATGCGAACCTGTGGAGCTCTATTTGTCTCATACTGGGAAGTTGGGGTTGTGTGGGGGAATCCAACAAAGTGCCTGTGTGATGGAGTCAGATAATATTGTGCTGTTCCTATTTTACTCTACCTGCTTGTCTCTGGAGATGGCATGCCATTACAGCTCGATGTGTGCCCTTCTAGATTTGACAGCTCAGGGAAAATTCCTGGGTTGTCAATGTACACACTCTCTCTCTCTCTCTCTCTCTCTCTCTCTCTCTCTCTCTCTCTCTCTCTCTCTCTCTCTCTCTCTTTCTTTCATGTGCCTCCCTGTCTCTTACACACATGCTGTCTTCTTTTGTGGCAGGTGCTGCAATAGCAGACAGAATCAAATTTCATGTTCTCTCCATTTGTCTTTATTACGAGCCCCTGTCTCACCCATCTGACTCTAGAGTGGCCTGGCTACTGCTTGAAAAGTCAAATACAATTAATATGCATAACAGGCAGTGACAAAGACATGGGAAAATATTGTTGTCCTTTTTCTCTGTAATATATTGAGTATAACACCATTGGTTTAACAATAAATAAACACAAGCACACTTACACCCACACATACAAACATGGAATAAATATCCACCACGGCTTAGCCTGTGAAAAGTCATGAAAAGAAGAAGACTCTAGCCAGACGAAGCCGCTGAGCCTCTTATTTAGTTTGTTAATTAGCTCAAACCTTTTGATCCCAATTTTGAAAACCTGCCACGATGCTGTGCTTGCCTCTTTTGTGTGTTGTGCCTAGCAAGATAAAGTGGAACCTTTTTTCCCCCCTTGCCTTTCAAATAGTGGCATTCAAGGCCTCCCCTGTTCATCCTCCCCTCCCCATGCACACGCACACACTCACATCCACAATGAGAAGTGCCTTATCCATCTCCAGACATGGCCAACATCTGCAGAAACCAGTGTTACAATGCAGCATGGTTGTTGCTGTAGTAATACAATAGCAGACCTTTTCCTCCTGTTTAATCAGGCTATGACATAAAGGATTTATTGGTCATGGTTAAGCCAATATGTAACAGAGGCTGTTAAGTAGAGTGTGGTTGAGGATGTCGATTGGCTTGCTGACCTTTTTAGTGTTAGACTAGAACTGACAGGCATTGTGTGGGATTATGGACCCATATTCCTTATTCCGTTCTGTTTTTTTCCAAAATACATAAAACAAGACTGATGTATTTGGATTAAGTGCTAGCGAAAACCTAGCCACCTTGCTAAGAATAAAAAGTACATGGGACTTTATACGTAAGGTCTTATCCTAATTGTTTTCAAAATGATCTTGTGAGTTGTAGGCAGCTATTACGCTCACCAATGCAATTGCTCTTGACGAGGGCTTTGGAGGTCAGCAACCACATTTGGAATAGCCTTCAGATTCTCCGGAACGGCACTTTTTTCTCGACTCTTTATGTCGATGTCCTTTTTGAGAGCCTGTAAGTGATGTGGAAACTTGCCAGTCTGTGACTCATCGAGTGCAACATAACCTCTATGCTTATCAGGATACAACACATGAATCCCCTGTTTGAAAAGCTTGGCATCAGCTGTCAAACTTGATCGAATGTGAGCATATATTTTAAGGCAGGAAAACATCAGGCCCGAATCTCATGTGAAATGATCAAACATCTTTAATAACAATCTGTTGCTTTAACAGTTGATGTCTGGGACTTTGTTTGTTAGGGGAAATCTGTTTTTAGATGTGTAGTCGCAGATTTACAGTGATGAAGCCCGAAAGCGATGCCATTAATCTCACATGTTCTTGTTTGACCTAGTGCGTTGTAAGGTGGTTTATTTAAAAAGCTACTGAAGCATTATGAATGTCATAACCAGTATTAATTATTTGATCACTAGATTGTCCTCATTAAATAGACAGAGATTTCATTGCTGGATTAACATTTCCCCTTGATATGACAGATACAGGGATGTAGACAAGTGTTTGTTAGTAAGCAGTGGCAAGTCATAGAGGAGGAGCAGGGTCACATCAATACTTGTTTTGATACTCTGAGGCACAATCTGACTGGATCCAAAATATTTTGACACAATAGAGTGTTTTGGAGGTGTGCCTTTAAAAGACACAAATAAAATCTACACAATATACTCATATTACGCTATAAGGAAGTGTAAAGATTATAAGGATCAGTAAAATAAACCTTTTTGAATGATACATTTTGGGCATGTTTTCTGACCTGTCATGCATCCAGGCTTTTAGTGAGTCGATTTGCATATTGCTCTCTTTTACCCCACCAAGAACATAAATAATTGATTGTTGGTTTCAGGTTCACCAATACAGAAACCAGTCAAGTGTGCATATTCATCCATGTGAATAAAAGCTTCAATTCCAAACCTTTTAGTAACTAGTTATACTTTATTCTACCAATGTATAGCTGACAAAAAAAAATCTCTGCACACTAACTAGGGGTGATACCGAGAAACAATTAGCTGAATTAATTACTTTCCTACTAATTGCTTGAATTTGAACACATATGTGATATGAATGTTGCATGAATAATCTGCTGCTAAGCAGTGTGTATTTTGCAGTTTAATATATTTATACACTTTTAGAGAAATAAACACTCTAAAGGGTTGTCCCTTTCGGATGAAACTTTAAACCTTTAAACAAAAAAAGAAGCAGCTGCCTCTGTGCCTTGCTGTCTATGCTCTCTCATAAAGTGTCCCAGAAAACAGTGCTGTATTAGCTATGACTGTACCTGCAAGAAAAGGTTTTGGGACACCCCTTGAAGGCAACATATGTCAGGATGTTGCCAAGACACCAACATATGCTATCACTCTCTAACCCCAAATGTCTGTTGTGGAAAATCACACAGAAAAATTGAAAAATGTATGACTAAACCAGCTAGTTCTCATCAAAAAGAAAATCTTAAATCAAAACAATTACAGCTAACATATTTATACACATACAGGCCACCTGACCCTAGTAATTACCATGCAATTTTTTTTACAGGCTGACTAATGCAGTTGGCTTTGTGATACTGTATATAGGACAGCAGAGCATACCTTTGTTTGTTCCCTTTTAAATTAGACAGATGAACGTCGCTCAGTGGGCGTGATATAAACACGAACTTTGGAAGCAGTGCATTCATAAAAGGCTCAAAGTAGAAACGTTTAATAAAGCTAAACTGAATATCATATATAGACAGAAACACTATGTTTTTGGATGTATTTGGTTAAGTGCTTAAAGCAGCAGAAGCATGAAGCTTTGGAAAGAAAATTATGTACTGACACTTTTACTACGTTAGCTTAATCAGATGAAGGTAAGTGGCACCTGATTCAGGACACATTCAAGGAGTATACAAGCATTCACTAATTGGTGAATGGAATGTCTTCCGAGGAAGTAATTAGGTGGAAGGATTGTTGGAGCCAGTAGAGGCTGGGGCTGTTATTTGTTTGACGTCATCTAACGTACCAGTAATGAGAAGCTTAAAAGGAAAAATGGAAGCTTGGGGATATATGGTAATGATGAGGCAGTTGTAGCTTGAAGGTTAGTTCGCTGATTCAATGGATTACTCTGATGGGCACACGTAATGGAGCATGAGTTTTCTGCACTTCTCAGAATAGTGTCTGTCACTAAATTCCTTTTGAACTGCTTGACTTAACTTTCAATGTCAGATCTGTGATAAGGTCTCCTAAGATATACCTGTGGTGTTGTGGGACTGTGAGTCCACCAGATGGGAGAGAGTACTAAACCATAGCCACCAATATTTTGTGGCAGGTTATCAGGACATCATGACAAAAAGGGACATAGCTTGTGTTTGAATGGCATTTGATAGAAACAGGGTAATGTTGAAGGTCCCAGATGATTTGGCAGGGATTATACCCTCTTATGGCAGTGATAAAGCAGAATTCTGGCATTTGTGGTTTTGGTTTTGTTGGGACTCATGCATGAAAGGACATTTGCTTTACAATTATGGAAGCTGGACAAGTTGTCAAATTGAATGTTGTGAACAACAGAGCCGATTGGATTTGTCATGTGATGAGTTGTTTGCTTGTTTAAAGGTAATTCGAGGTTCTTTTATTCTGTGAAAACTAAAAAGTTATGTCCAGCTTCCTCCAGCCAATGGCATTAACTCCTTCGATTCAAGTTTGCATAGGAGCTGTTACTAAAATTGGTTAATAAATCTTTTAATTTTCTTATGTCTTATTTTTTTACTTCTCTGACATGTTCAATTAGTAATTACAATTCATAAATTGTATTTATTTACCAAATAATGACTTCTGACATGTACTGTATTTATTTATGTACTGACTTCTCTTTTCAACATCTATCTTTACATTGATCTATACATCAATCTGTTACTTAATCAAAATACTATCATTTCCAGTTTTGCCCCACATTTTCTGTTCAAATCGGTGTGTTTGTTATAAAGCTGAAACTGTAACAGTATATAATTTGCTCCTATGTTAACATTCACTTGTTGGTAGACAATTGGTAGGCTGTGGGTTGTGGCAAGTGGATTTAACCCTTAAGAAAAATTTGAAAATAAAAACATTTGTCTGACAACATTTCTCACATTTGCTCTCACATTTCTCACATTTTCTCTTAGAGCTACCAGCTAGAGAGCAGACAATTCCACCAAAAACATGTGAACTCATCCAATTGTTTTGATCTGTTGCTCATGCTCATGCAGTGTCAAAGGGTAACAGAATCAGAGGAAAATGCTATTGCCCTCTTTCGCATACACCAGCTCCCTGATGCCTGCTATTGGCTTATAGGCCTATGATTGACAGAGGTGAGAGAGTATGCCATTCCATCCACTCAGAGAGCACATGCGATTTTGCTCTTTTGCTCTCTATAGCTCTCTATAGCACAGACAGTTTGCTACTTTACTCCAAAACACAAATACTACCATTCCAGATACCAGTCCACCAATGGTGTTTATCCTAGTTAAAAATCTTATTATGTATTTTTACAGAAATTTTCTTTGAATCAATTGTGCTGACTGTACAAGCTGCACTGTAGTTCTACCTGCTTTGAATACATAACATTATCTGTTCATTCATATATTAAGTAAACATTATGTTAGCCATTTTCTTCAAATATATTTTGTTGTCATTTCAAACTGGATTTGTCAACAAACATCACGATGCACAGCATATTTATTCAATGGAGCAAGCAAGTAAAATGTCAGAGGTAGTGTTGTTCACTGGTGAGTCATTTATGTTAGAGGCAAGATTTTCTAACTGAAGCCTCTGGTGAATTGATTTCCTTAATATAGTTCTCACTAAAAACAAAAGGACGCTTCATTCAAACTACAAAGTGTTTCAGTAACAGCTAAACACACTGCTAGAAATTATGGTCCACAAACAGCAGTAAACAGAAATCATGCAGAATCATGTGGGATGTTGGGTATTATTATACTACAGGTACTTGATGTGGATAAAAAATGAATGAAGTCAACTGATTGAACAACTTGATTAAAAAGCATGACACACGTCAAGGCCAGAGCACAATCAGTGGGTCTTTGTGCCATTTTCCCTGCCGGTAATGACATTTAGGATGCTCTGTGCATAAGAATAAGTGTAAGGGCTGGTGGCTGCTGTTCCACAGAGATAACTGGAACCATGCAATGAGCGTGTGCTGGATGGTGCCTATTAAAGGCCAAGAGCCAAGAACTCTAGTCACCGTCAGGCTTTAAAAACAACAACTCGTGAAGATATTACCGCCTTATTATTGGCCATCCGGACCAACGTGATTGAATGAAACGGGAGCAGCAAGTCTGTTTCCTAAAGTCAGCAAGTCTGACTCTCTCTAATGTCCATAGATGCTATATACAGGCTTTCTTTTTCTGTCACTTCAACTGCTCTTCTCTTCTTTCTGCTCCAAAACCCCTACTCTCATCATTTTTGTAATGTGCCCCTCCGCACTTTTGTTAAAGAACTTGTCTTTTAGAGACTTCTTCCAAGGAGCAGTCCTCATCCTGTCAGATTGCAAATTTAATCCCATTCAGCCTGTGCACATTATAGTAATCCCCACTGGCACACAATGGCCCATTCCCTACCAATCTTAACCCCAACCCATGTCTCATCTCTCAGGATTATACTATTTGTATTTCACTAATAACAAGCAATTTATGTTCCATTTGTTTCCTTTCTGTTTTTTATTCTTATTTTGTGAATACTGTCTGTAGAATGTGCTATTTGACAAGAAGCTAAAAATCTAAATAAATGTGAATTAGAAGTTCATTTTCTGAAAATAAACAGTTGCCTCTTCAAAAACAATGACACTGATCATTACAATACCCTGTAATTTTGGAACATACCATTCTTCTTCTCTTAGACCTTTTGAATGGTTCTGTAATTATCTTGCAGGCTTGATTAGTTGGCTGGGAAAATGCCTGGTGATTGCCATTCGCGAGTCTGGATAAAGCTGAGTATTTCCCTCTCATATGCAGCTTGCTTCTCACAGTTGATTAGCTGTGAGGCTCTGCCAGTACAGACTGACATCTTATCTGAGGAACTAAACTACACCTGACAAAAGGCTCCATGATTAGAAAGCTTGTTCTCCTCAGACAGTCAGATGAGACGTGTAGTATATCATTTTGTGAATCCACCTTGTACCGCTGTACAGCACTGATGCTGCACCCCACAGTTTTCTGTCCTCTACAAGATCCTGTAACGTAATCCTGAAAGTTAATTGCTACAAGGTTATCAAGTAATCTTTGTGTTTTTCACTCTATGGAGAAAAATCAGAATTTCAGAAATTTTTAGAAACAGAACATTTTGTTTAAAAAATTGCATTATTATATATTCTGTAGATATTGCTTACTTGAGCACCATGGACATGTGTTTATTTGTCAGTAATCATTGCATTTGATTGCAGTTTAAAGCTAGCTTAGTTAGCACCATTCAGTATCCAGTATATCAGGAATTGTGTGAAGGTGCAAACTCACAGCTCCTGGGTCCCAGATTTAATTCAGAGCTAGGCTTACAGTCTGTCTGGAGTTTTGCATGTTCCACTAAACCCATGTCCACTTCCTCTGGATTCTCAGCTGACTGGTGTGAATGAGTGTATGAACTCTGAATTAGTCTGTGTACATAGTTCCATGCGATGGACTGGATTCCTGTCCAGGGTTTATTCTTGCCTTGTATCCAGTTTTCCAGGAACAGGCTGTGGATCCACCATGACCTTGACCAGGATAAAGTGGTTACTGAAGCTGAAAGAATAAATAGTTAGCTGAATATCCCTCTTTCTATTATATAAATCTATGACATCTAAGAGACAGCAATGTCAGGGTATAATTTACAGTATTTAACACAAGAAGAGATAAATCTAGATCTACCTGAATGCCACACATTTCATGTTGCCAGAGATGTCTGTAGAAAGTGAAGGCATTGTAGTGATTTTTTTTAACATTAGTTTGAATAGAACATCTGTTATACTGTAGCATTCATAAACATTTTGTCAAAATACTTGATTGAAGGTAAGAGAATGTGGAAATTCATAGACATTCACATAATTCATTTGGAATTTGGGTGCCTTAATTATTTAGGAAATTATCCCCTTTTTGAACCTTTATTTCATTCATTTCAATTGGGATATACTATGTTTTTTTTTTTTTTAGTTAAACTGTTTTGCCTGTATTCCATGATATGCCACTTTTTTTACTGCATGTTAGTAAAAGAAGAAGAAGGTCTAGGTATAATAGACCACTTTTACGACAAAAAAAAACAACAACAAAAAACAACAAAAAAAAAACATTTTTATTTGTCAGAAATTATCTGCTAAAACAAAATCAAATCTCCAGAAGAACTTTGGCAGATTCTCCATGATGCTTAAACCATTTTTCTTTTTTCTTTTTTCAAAAAATAAAAATTTCTATTTTTTGTAATATTTTTTTTCTTTGAGCTCTTATGTGGTATTCAGGCATTTAGCACATGCCATTTCTAAGCTGACCCCTTCAACCTCTCTTTTCTAAATAATCAGAGAAAAAAAAGAGATTCTGTTTTGCATGTTCCATGACTTTTAAGTCTGAGCAGGGACCAGGATGCAAACATAAGCTACCCCTTTGTTTTTGCAGTATCTGCACTGCAAAAGTGTCCTTGATTTTCTCAAAATGACTCTGTCCCTGTATGTGGGCAATTGCTTTAACCAGCTGCCAGCTTTTATATATTTCTCTCGCCTAAATGAAGTGCTGACTATAGCCACAGGCACAATCCTATTCAGTGGAAAAAGTAGTCTCTACATTTTTATCCCAAAAATGTCATCAGAGCTGCCCTTTGGATAAACACTAACAGAGTGTCTCTATGGATTCATCCTCTAATGTTTTTTTTTTTTTTTTCAGCTCCATACTCTCACACATTCCCTTTTGAAATTTTCTCTCATTTCAGTGGATGAGCTTTCTTTATTCATTTCCATGTTCATTCTTCTCCAACAATCTTCTTGTTCTCTATCTGTAGCACATTTGTATGAGACTCTTTTGTTGCAGATTTTTCTATACAAGCCCAGAGAAAATGTCCACCCTTTTGTAACTTCTGCTTCTGCAGCATTTCTTCAGAGAGAAGGCTACAAAATGACAATGCTGAATTTGTATAATCAAACTGGCTAGTGGAGTCGGCGCTGTGTCTGGTGATAGACCCATGCAACTGGAAGAGTGGACAGGCAGAGGGAAAATAAATCCCTGATCGCAATCTGCACAGCATTTACATAAGAAGTGGAAGTCTGTTGCAGAAGAGTGACTTGCAGTAACATTACACGTTTGTTCGGTGGAAAGCGGCCGAGGGCTTTTTTGCTTTGTGAGAGGAAGGGGGCCGGTAAGAAAATATTGTCAAAGGCTCATGAAAAGTGTTGTACAACAGAGAGAAGCCAATGGGTAACATTAGTGTTCAGGTGTGTATGTGTGTGTGGGAAATGAGAAAGACACTGAATTATCTGTGCAGATTGTACATGTTTTGTGCACCAGAGAAAGTGAAGAAGTAAACAGTATACAGTGTGTACATGCTTGTGTGAGTGTGTGTATGTGTGAACATGTGTGTGGTATGTTTTTTATATCTTGGTGGGGACTAGAGTACGTAGTGGACACACACCCACACACACACACACACACACACACACACACACACACACACACACACACACACACACACACACACACACACACACACAGACAAATTAAATGAGCCAGATCTATTCCTTTTATTATTGAGGATTAATTATATGCTTTAATAATTACTGTATAGTCATCACAAAGCTAGTAAAAAATGTTTGTGTGTCTCAGACATAACAAAATATTAAATTGAATAAAAGGAACTCTATCTTTTTTATCTGTATCTTTTCTATCTATAGCAAAAATAATTATCTGTCGGAAACTATTTCGTATGATTCATATTTGGTCTGTAAGCCCTTGTTGTGGAAATTTTGAGGTTTGAGAGATTTAAAGTGTTCAGCTGCACAGCAGGACCCAACACTGCGTGTATAGCATGAGTAAGGCTGGGCCCCGATCATTGATTACGTCAATATTTTATAGACAGGATTCAAACAAAGAAGACATGTAAAAGCAAAACATCACCAATCATTGACTTAAATTCACATCTCCTGATCAAGCTAATCCGGACCTATCAAGGTCTACTAGAAGGTCTACTAGAAGCTGTTTATGCCTAATTCCCGACAACTCGTCCCCAATCCCCTCCGCCCTTGTCATAATCTAAGAAAACAACCATAATATAAATGCAGGAAATGCTGCATGGCTTTTTTGCTCCGAAACTGTATTTCATAAAGATGTATACTATCATTTATTTGTTCTGAAAAAAATGCTACTAACAGCTACCCAGAACACAGAAGGTAAGATGCTGGTGCTCAGACTATTTTCTAGTGAAGTGTACGGTTTCACATAGGCTTTCTTTATTCATTTCAACATTCATTCTTCTCCAGAAATTTTCTTGTTCTCTAGTTGTAGCACATTTTTATGAAACTGTTTTACTGCAGATTTTTTTCAATTCAAACTCAGAGAAAGTTTTCACGCTATTGTAACTTTTGCTTCTACAGCATTTCTTTAGAGAGAAGCTCACAATGTAACAATGCTGAATGTTTTTTTTACAATCAAACTGGCTATTGGAGTCGGAGCTGTGTCTGGTGATAGACCCATACAACTGGAATAAAATCCCTTGTTACACATTGCAACTGTGAGCTGCCGTGCAATATATGTACACAGATTGGACATGCTGTGATATATTTCATAGTTAAAGACTGGTCAGTGTTATTTTTTAATAGAATTAGTTGGCGTTTTTGTGGCAAAAAGACAGCAAAATCTTAGATTTTTGTCTTTAGATTTTAGGCACATTGTATTTTGTCTTTATTAATTACTAAGTCAGTAAAAATAGATTTCCAAACATTACTTGTTACATTACATTGCATGTCTGTTTTAAAGATTGCCTGCTAAAACAGAAGCTAATCTTCAGAAGAACTGTGGCAGATTCTACAAGATGCATAGAAGACAATGTAATAAATGCACTTAAGTCTGATTTGCTTTACGGTATTTCTTTACATGCAACTTACACTTTTACACACTACCGTACATACAGGGTTAAAAATAGATGTTGCAACCGACTTGGAACTTGGAATGTCAACCTCAGCTAAACAGTTTGAGGCAGAATTTGAAACAAAACTGAGACTAGACAGGATACGATAGAGAGAGTAATCACAGGATAAGGGGAAGCAGGTGATTAATATTCTGTAGACAATGAGTGTGGCTGTGCATGATACTGAGACTTAATTTTAGGTTAATTTATCATTTCTGAATGTTATTATAAGTGTTTAAAATTAGTCTGAAATATTAAAGTAGCAAGCAAGTCTTCTTATCTTTTAGCAAACAAGTTAATCTACTGGCCATTTTGTAGCATTTGACAGCACAAAAGATTTCAAGGTAAACACGCACAATCATACACACATACAGAAAAAATATGCAGAATAAGCTAAAATGCTGTAGGAACCCTTTTGGAAAGCATATATGTGTGTGTGTGTGTGCTTTTTAACATGGTGGTGGGCAAATTGGAGACAAAGATAAGGACACAGCCTGAATGTGATCACTCAGCTGGTGATGGCTGATCCACTCAGTGACTCACTCCATGCTGACGACTAATGAAGGAAAACAAAAACAGGAAATGTAATTTGTAGGACACACATTAGCACAGAAGGACAACAGACTAGACCTAATATCTTTACACTTTTGGCAAGGTCATGCCATCTTTAGGTTTTTCAATTCACTGTTTCACTTTTGTGTTTCTCCTGACAACCCTCACAGAAGGACAATGGCTTCCATTATCTCAGTGTCGTCCACATGTGTAGCTGAACACAGCCTAAGGTTCTGTGCTGATGAATAAATTTAGTTCAGTCAGGTTAATGACTGAACTAAAGTTCTGTAGTCTAGTTAGTTAGAACAATCCGTTAGAATGTCCACCTTGAACTAACGGCTTAATCAGTTAAAGATGTCAGCATTGAGAATAGGACATTACCCACTTGTGTCCTCTCAGCTTGGCTGCATGTGTACCATGACAGTGCATCATACATTATGTCTTTTCTGAGTGTCCTTCCCTATAGGGGACTTACACAGCGAAACCGGTCAAAGCATGGCAACAAATTGAGATGACAACACATTACAGATTGCACGTGCATGCAGGCCATTTTCCTTATAAATTTATCAGCCTGAAACTATGTGCCTTTGAAAACTGTGTAGGGTTCATCAGGGCATGGTGCTCACACATGCATACTGTGATGAACATGCCTGCTGGCTACAGCAGTAGTAATTAAGTTTGTGGTCAAGGTCAAGGGGAAATTTGGTCGCTATTTTTATCAGGGCTGCATTGAAACAGGGCTTTTGTGCCACACCATGGCATATGACTGCTAATGTGGGCCTCATTCATTACATACGTCAGGGTTCTAAATTAGCCTCTTTATCTGCCCACACCAGTGGGCCTGACCGCTAGGGTTTAGATACACAAGCAAGTTTTAGAGAATTAGAAATATAGGGTGGGCTGTGATCAATTATAAATATTTTAGATCATTTGGCAATTAAAGATTTTCTATCAAAATTCAAGTCCATTGTGTAATTTTTTGTTAATTACACAATGCTTTAAGCTTTCATGGATACTTTGCTAGACAGAAGTTCAGCGTGCTTTTTATGTGAAATATTTACACTTTAGTGTATTTAGCTTCATTTGAGGTTTCACTGTTTTATAAGCATTTCTTCTGGGTAGACACACAGAAATCAATTTCCAAAGTTTCTCAAACAGAGCAGTTTTCCTGCTTAGTTCCTGACAGTGTGATGCTTAGATCCCTATTATTATGTTTTTATTTAAAAGGAAAAAAAAAAATCTATGTTTCATGCGAATATAATTCAAACTGTTTACGGCCATTTCTATAAAATACATTTACGTGACTGTGTCATCTGTGTGTTATTTACTGTCGTTTTATTTTTTCAATTTATTTAATTTCTTTCATCTGAGTTTTAATGCTTGATAAATTATGTACAGTTTCCACAAGCAGCAAAAGAATATGAGTGGCTAAATCAGATAACCTGTAGTTGTTGACACCACTTAATTTAGGCAAAGCAATAAGTGGCTGTCTGAGTACTGCTTAATGTCTGCTAAAAGGCTTCGCTAAGGTACTCGTCAAAGATTTGACCAAATGTACTGTTTAAATTTTAATCGCCCGCTCATCTTTTGATAAACATCTCGCAGCTACAGGGCAGCCTATAATTTCTGTTTGTTGTCAGCTGGAACTTGAGCTGTGGAAATGTGAGCTTGGGGGGATGTGTACAGTTGTGGCATTAGGTAGCCATAGCAAAAAATAAATAAAAAATACAAATTATTGGATTTAATGGCTTGTAGGGAGAGAAAAGCAATGAATAAATAACGGGTTATACACTGGCAAAATTCAAATCAGTGGCAGATTGAATTTGAAGACAGAATGGCAATGTCAGAATGGAAAGGCCGAAAGAAGGCTGCAATTTTCTCCACCCTGCTACAGTCTGCAGCGTGCTAATTCATGTTTCATGCTCTGCAAATGCAGGCCAAACGGCCATTTTTATTCCCCAACCCTGGGCTGTCAGGGATTTCTTTTCATTTTTTTCTCAACATCTCCCCCAAAAGGGATATTTCAAAGCCTGTATCCTCTTTAAAAACATTATCTGCAATTTTGTCAGGCCTTCCAGACTATACACACGAGGCTTGATGGCCCTTTGGTGTGCCATTTCTGAGACCCGTTGTCCTAAGTGGCTGGAAGCCTCTCTTTACAACCAGCACATCTCGATGGTGTCTTCAAAGCGCTACGGCCACGGTTCACTGTGTGTGTGGGTTAAAAAAAAATCCCACTGTAAATGCTGTCCTAATGACTCTCAGCAGGGTTACCCTTCATTCTTTCATAAAGGGATGGGGAATAAAATGTCTCTGGCATTATGTGGAGCCCATGCGAACACTGTTGGGATTTAACAAAGAAAACCCTCCTCCTGAAAAATGGTGCCTAATGGGATACATTAGTGTATGATGTATCTGCCGGACTTTCTTGTACTTCTGAGAATACAGACTCATACATAATAGTCTACACATACTCTATGTTTGCACACACAGATAATAACTTTATAGAGATAACTGTGTTGAATCGCGTAGCTTAAATAGACTGTTAATTAAGAAATGAATGTTGAAGTTCACATGAAAAATTACTAACACACTCACATACATAGAGCATAGAAAACAAGCAACATAGAGATATTATTGAGCATGTGTAAAATAAAAAAAATATCTATTATGGATAGAATGTAACTGTATTTGTGAAGCAGGCTCTGTAAATAAAGTGTCTGTGATGATACATGCACACATTCAGCAATTTTATCTTTTCTTGCTGTACTATGCAGTCAAGTTCCTTGTAGGCATTTCTACTACTGGTTGCTATAGAAATAATGCTTTTCAGTAGGTTTTGCATCTAACAATCCAAATCAATTTTCTTGCCTCTAAAATGAAACGTTAGGTAGAGAGTTTGATATATAAAATTCACCAGTCTATATCATGCACTATATCATATGAAATGAAGGAGAACTAACCAACTACTGAACTTCAAACTAAGTTTATCAGGTGATAAGGTGATGCTTACATCAGGCCAGCAAACAAACTGCAAATAAAATAACAATCTCCTATTTGTATATGTATTGTTATTATCTATATTGTATCTGTATCTGTTTAGAACATTAGTATTTAGAATTCTTTTTTTTTCCTGACATGATGGTGGTCCATATTTATATTTTTCTAAAGAATTACATTGTGGATCACCCTTGAAAGGAAGTATTTATACTGTAAGTACATTCTTCTTTTGTTTGTCCTTTTTTGGATCACTGCAATAGGGTTAACATCAGTGCTATAAACTGAACCATACAGTCTCCTCATATTATAAACCAATGTTGTTAAATCGGATGGTCTTTCAAATTCTACAAACAGCATATACTGTATGAAATAGGTGGCTATATTGAGGCAAGCCTTTATTGAGCTGTTTTTCTTTCCTGTGTGTAGCTCCTAGAGAAGCTTCTAGGACCACCTGCAGATCATAAGTTACTGAGGTTTAGAGGTTATTCTTCTGTAGAGTAATAGATGGTTTGTTAGGGCCATTAAGCACCAGTCCTGTCTATGGATTGAGAGAGTAGAGTGAAATTGTTAAAGGGAGGGTCAGTGCTGGTGGGACAGGTAGACAGATGAATAGGCAATGGAATGGAGGGCAAGAGACACAGACAGAGTGTGATAGTGAACCAAGAGGAACTGCACACAATGTATGGACCCATAACTATATAAAGTGCATTTAGTGAACTTGAGGATGAATCGTCTTTGAAGACTGAGTAAGAACTAAGAAAGTACTTCCTCTATACAGTGTTGACGGAAAAATAAAATGATATAGTTGAAATTGTAATGTAATTGATGTACTGTATGGGGCAAAAATGGGATATGAACCTGATTTGACCTTTCCACTTTTAGACAATGACACTTCAGTAGCTCTTTTGTAAAAAAGGAATTGCTCAATTTACTGCTAGCAAACATGGAATAGTGGCATGCTAATCTGAAAGTCATCTGTCTGTGATAGACGTCAATTAAGGCACTTATGTGCCTAATGATCAGGAATAAAAAACTAATTGCTCTATCAGGAGGTAGGATCTCATCTCTACCAGTCTGTTGTGGCAGAGAGGCACTTAGCACGGATGGTTCAGGCTTTGAGCCCAAGGTCATGGATACATTCTCCACTGATCCATTCAACTGAACATCTTCTGTTCTAGGATTTTCTTCTTTGAACACACAGTGGTAGGCACAACAAATCATTTACCTAGCACAGACTATTGTATTTTTATTCTCAGGACTGTATTCATTTTTAATGGGGTAAAGTGGAATTTGAGTATGTTTGAGTTACATTATCTTGGTTTTTGGATTATTTCCGAAGCTAAGAATTGCCTTACAGATGAGTTGTTTTCATGTTTGCTGGCAGTTATGGTAAGGGTTATGTTTATCTACTGTACCAGTGAGAGATAATATAAAATATAAAGTAAAATTGTTTTATATGTTATACTTATATAAGAAATATGATTTAAATTTTATATATAAAAATCTACACTGAATGATTACCATACTATGATGAAACATTTCTGGTGTAATCTTTTCAAGTATGTCAGGGGCATAAGGCATCAGCAAATAGTTTAATTACTTAATGAAAATCATGTAAATCATATGCTGTAGCCTTCACAGTCATTTGATCTTATCTCAATTGAACACTTATGGGAGACTTTGGATTGACATTTTAGACAGTATTCTCCACCACCATCATTAAAAAATGACACTGAGGGAATATCTTTTAGAAGAATGGTGGCCATCCCTGCAGTACTGTTACAGAGAAATGTAGACACTATGCCAAGGAGCAGTCTGGCATCTCATGGCTTGGCTGAGAAAGATCATACCAAGACATTTTATGTTATGTTGTTGTTGTTTGCTATGGTTGCTGCACAAACTATAACAGATTACTAGGCATTCATTTTCAACGGGTATAAAGTATGTAAGAGATTGTTACATATTTAACCTGTCCCTTTAAAATACCCCTTCGTGTTGTTCCTAAATACCTTTTTACCAAAATAGTTATAATAAATCTTTCATCCACGGATCCTTCCGTGCTGTTGGATCTCATACACAACATAGCTATCATTATATCTATAGAAGAAAAAGTGTTTCTCACATTTCAAAAGGTATTCAAAGATCATGTAGCTAAATTAAATTCATCAAAACATTTTGTCTGCAAATTAGCACTAATTTATAAAGTCTCAATGTCTCTTAATCTCAGATATTTGAATAGCCTAAATTACACAAATGACAGTTAATTTACTAGAAATATAGTCTAGAAATGCAAAACTGATACATTGTTCTCCTGGTTTCAGGTTCAGTGGAGTTTAATAAGCAACTATAAAAAAAAAGATTTATTTGTTTGACAGTCTGCATTGTGCATGGCCTGTTTGACAGTCATGAGTGTTGCTGTCTCTTTATAAGCTGCCATATAGAGGTAAAATGGAGGGCAGATTGTGGTATAAGGGGCTTCCTCTTTAGCAAGCCACTACCGTGTTTCTGGACAGGGATCCCAAGGGGGGCGACTTACCCACAGCTTGGGGTTAATTGCACCACTGGAGGGAAATGCCGTCTCTGATTTGGTGAATGGTTGAGAAGGCGGTTTGTGACATACCACGTTGTGCGCTGCGGAGAAAGAAGCGAAGACAGGAGGAGATGCAGCCTGCTGAGAGCATCGGCTGCTGTATAAGGAAGGCAGACAGACAATAATAGATTTGCCTTTTGGGGGATTTTCACAAATATCCACTTTGATTTACAGAGCAGTTGTGAAATTTTAAAAGGAAAACGGAAGTGGCAATTATTACACAGAGTGTTGAAAAACATTTTTCAAAATGTTTTCCTTCTATTTTTCAATGTAGTGATTTCAAAATGAAGGACTAAACCTGCTATTAGTAACGAGCAATAATGCTGACGATAAAGTGATGTTATCATGCAAGTGTCTAATATTCCTGTCGCATATTTAGCTTGTTTAATTAAAGGAGAATTGGCTGCCTTGGGCAAAGGAAGAAAGTGAGAGACATAATAACTTGGAATGACAAAGACGTGCTTGGTGGGGCAGCGGCTAGAGATGCAGTCTCACACCTCAGGGATCTGAGTTGATAATGAGCTCAGGTTACTGTCTGTATGGAGAATCTATGCATCTTTAGGCATCTATATGGATTTCATCTGGGATCTCTGGTGTCCTCCCAGTTCTAATAAAATGCTAATTCTAATTTTTTGCTAAGCAAAACTACCATAAACGCTGATGAATGTAGATACTATTTGCACCGAACACAAAAATCAGTCTGCCACACTTCAGCTTTTCAGAAACACCTTTTTTTTTCTTTTACTTTTTTAAGGATGACTGATTTTCACACTTCATGATCTAACTCACTGACCCCATGAACCTGTAGAGGGTGGCTTCACTTACCTCGGCATGCCCACCAGGGTGACAACAGTGCATCTGTCATGGTTAAATTTCCCCCTTAGCAGTCCGGGCAGTAATTAATTTCCATGTTTAACCGGGAGGCAAAATGGTGGTGTCCTGGGACGTGGCGCATGACACCAACCTGCATCCTGGATTCCGCGGATTAGGATAATTAGCCCCCGGAAGAGTGTGCAGACAGATGGAGAGAAGAGATGATCGTGTCCATACCCATCTCTCTGTGCTCTGTTCTTAGCAGATTTCTAAATGCAAGCTGTTTCCACAGTAACTAGAATCATCATGGTGTTTCAGTAGTCATGTATATTGGGCTTTACATGGGGTCTTCAGTGTCATGGATGGAATGTTCTGGCTCAAAACACTGTAAAGGTTTTATAAGAGTACTGTATATATCTACATGTTGTACTAAGCCATTCTGTTTGCAAGTCTCTTTATTTATGGGTGCATTTTGTCTCTAATATGATTGTGAGTGTGAATTTTTTGAGATGGTCGGTCAGAGCGAGCTCTGTGACAGCCGCACTGCTCAGCCTCCAGACTCTCTCAGGCTCTTAATGAAAAAGAGAGTGGACTTGTTGCGAGCCGCTGATGCAGAAAACATTAACTCAGCTCAGGCACAGAGGCACAAGCGAGTGCCTTAAACTGAACTTGGGCCACGGTGAAGACAGCTCGGCTCAGTAACCCTGGCTTTTCTGGTTTTGTCGATCGTGATATTGGTTGTATCACAGACAGCACAGACAAGTCACATGCTGAAATTAAATGTGGACATTTTGCATCACCGATTTAATCCATTTGGTTCCTTTTGTTTACGTGAGAAATTAGACGTGAATATTGTCAGTATACTTTTTAAGGAAGCCGACCTGATACAATAATTTATTTTAGTTTTTTACATTTTTTTTAATTTTTTTAGAGCTGTTTTGTTTTGTTGTCTCACACTAGAATGAAATTGCTGTATATCAGCTTTAATTTAATGTTTTTTTACACACATGTAATATATATATATATATATATTAGGTCAACTCTCATATTAATGACATTTTATACAGTCTCTCCGGTTTGGAGCGCTTTATCCATTTGGACACTTGGCTTCTCAGTGATATCTTGGCCAATAAAATACTGCTATGACTAATGAAAATCATTATTAAATTACTTATAGAGTACACAGCTTGCATTATGCCACTGTAATTGATTTGTTGGTCATTTATTAGGTTTTACATTTGGTAGAAAAGGCTCACATTTATGAAAGAATTCCTAGGGCACTTAGGTCAAATTATACAATGAGGTATTTTTTTTATTCTCTTATTCTGCGTGAGCTGCTATGTCATCTATTTCTTCTCCTGCTTCTTGACATATCTGCTTCAAAACCCCCAAGCTACTTTGATGTATTCTGCTGTGGTGGGGATTAAAACATGACAAACAATAAGCAGCACAAAGCATAGATGTTTTATCAGGTGTTTTATGTCTCGAACGATTCATATCAAAAGGGCAAATATGGATCTAAAGGTGTCTGTCTACATTACAAGCCTGAAACTTTTCACCTGCTTCACAAGAGTGCCCACTGTCTCATAAGCCCTTTAAGTCTGTTGTTTAGACAGATGGTGAGTTTCCATTCGTTTAGTTTCTCGCTCTCCTCAGCAGAAATGCCAGGAGAACAGATTGACTGGTGAATGCAGTCCTGAGTGCACATGCTTGCCATGCTGTCCACCATAAGATTCCAGCAATGGGGGCATGCTTTTTGTTTATTGAATTAATTTCTTATTATTTTACTTTTCCTTATGTACTAATCTTGTTTTTCATTAGAGACTGAGATAATGGGTTTCCCATTCTGGACATATGCAAGCTCTGATGAGTCTATTCTTAAACAATACATCCACTGAGCTGAATTTAGTCAAATTGAAATTTAATTGTTAATTATTTGAGGGGTTAGAGACAGGTATTTATACACAGATTCCCTATTAATAAATCACCTTACAAACCCAGTCGTATTCCGCTACAATTAAGACTAAATTTGTTGAAAGGTGACACATTGCTGATGCAAACATTTGTTTTTCATCTGAAAAAAAATTCTTCATTTGCTTGCATAAAAATATTCACGCATAAGGGGAAAGTATGTATTTGATTATTTATGTCAAGTATTACTATAATTAGGTGTAGGAAAAGGGAAAAGCTGATATAGCTGAAATGATTTAACTGCGTCTTAAATTCTATATATATATATATATATATACAAAAGTGCTTTGAAGGCATCAATATATACATGAATTCCACCTACTTTAAAATGTTTCATCGATGAGAGAGATCCTGTGCTTATTGTATAGAGGCACACTCTAAAAGCTTTTTTCAGAGGATCAAAGCAATTTGAGTGTTACGATCAGCAGGAAAATGCTATCATAACAACTTCTCCGGAAAGCAAATAATTACATGTCAAATTGCCTGGTAAGCTATCACCTAATTCTTCTTGTCAAAAAGAATGAGAATTAATTTGTAGGGAAATATTAAGAGATGAATTATTGAACAGCTTGGTGCTCCTGCCAAATGGGCTTCAGGATTGATGGAGTGGACCTAAAGTGCACTGTTACTACACAAAGTGATTTTATTTTTTTTTTTCAGTTGAACATGACACTTATCTGGATCATGTCTCATGTCACCTGTGCGTTGGACCCAGTTATGACTGGATCATCTTTCTGCCTGTTAATTAAAGTCGCTGACACTCAAGGGAACAGAGAAAAGGGGTCCATGTCACAAGTGAATACAATTAATCGTTGTGACTCATTCAGACACGCTAGATCAGACTACACACTGTTTCTCAAGTCTCTTGGCACATCTAATGGCACCTATTTTGACAACAGAGCGTGAGTTAAAGAGAGGAGTGGTACAGAAATGGGATGGGAGGTGTTGGTTTGTGATGAGGCAGAGGAGGAGTGCAGAAAAAGCAGCTGCTTGGTGCCGGCAGCAGAGAGGAACAAAGAGTGCATAGAAAAGTGTTCTGCATGCTGCTTACAATCCCATTCACCTGGAAAATTGTAAGCATCTAAATAGCACATAATTTCAATTGTGTGGTTCTCTCTAATCTTCAGTGATTCACACATAGATTTTTCCATGCTTTTGTGTAGTTTATCCCATTTTCCCTGTATATTTCAACCTGCGCAAGCGTGAGCTACTTAAAGCTTCGGTTGCTATAACCAAAAAACAGTTTCTGCTGGCGAATAATGAACTTTGTTCTACTTTAAAATGTTGCCTTCTTTGCAATGAGTGAAATGTCAGAGCTGCCCTACAGACAGGCATTTTCATTTCACATTTCTCTCATCTTTTGGCCAGCATCTTCACACGTTAATATAATCCATGGAGCACCCTTCAGTTTGGCCATGTGGATACAGTTTGATATAGAGGCCTGCCAAACACTATTCATTTAACTGTGTCAGAATAGCAGGGAGAACCGTGAGGCCTTCAAGCCCTGCTGATTGAGGCCAGGTCATGTCTGCTTCAAGCACAGCAAACTCCTCTACTGAAAGTTTAGAGATGGTAAAGAATCAAAGAGCAAAAAGAGGATTTTGAACTATTTTGTGTTAGAACTGTTTAATTTGGCAAATTACTATAATTTATTCTAGGAAGCAAGTAAAGGAAGAGCTGTTTTTTGTGCACAATGATTATTTCAAAATGATCCTGTTATATCAAAATAATTCAATTTGTTACCTTTTTTTTCTGCTATTCCTATAGATTGCCGTTCAATTAAAAATAATAATAAAATCCTATGAGACCACTCAGTGATTAAAGTTTAGGCAAGTGTTTTTTTACTACCTAGAAAAAAAGAATTTGGATAAGGAAAGTATTGTAACCAAATGTTAGCACACACTCATATTTGTCAGCCATGCATGGCTGCCAGCAGTGTAATTTCACTGGGGGGTTTAATAGTATGCCATTAGAAATCCTGCAGCAGGGCAGCTTCCAGTGGTAATGAACTTGTCAGCTCTGTAGCATTCTGGGTCTCATGTTGCTGTTATTATTCAATTCAGGATTGTGCTCACTTTCTATTCCCCACACTGATTCTTCAAATGCCACCAGGCCTCTTGTTTCACACAATGCATATTTTCTGCTTAGTCCCACTAGACCCGAGCTACTGTATTGCTCCTTGTTTTAAACAAATTTTGCTCAGTGTTAGTAAGGCCATTATGGATTTCTACAAATGTTAAACTGCTAGATAAATGTGTATGGAATACAGCATTGCTAAGGAAAAAAAAAAGATTTTTCATTTTTCAGTTCAGTAAAGCACTTGCTGTTTAGCATTTCTGTACAAAGCATCTAGAAAGAGCACCTGCATGTAAATAGTGTTTAGACTAGACTGAAAAGACTGATTGACAGGCAAAGGTACAAACATTTGTATGTGTCTATTTGTACATGTACATCAATCAGCTAAAACATTAAAACCACTCCTTGATGACATGAACAACAGTAAGTACAAGATGGCAGGAAAAATGGACAACTGTAACTGACTGACTTTGACCAAAGGCCAACTTGTGATGGCTAGATAACGGGGTCGGTACATCTCCAGTACAACAGGTCTTATGGCTTGTTCCATTTATGCAGTTGCTATTACTGACCAAAAGTTGTCCAAGGAAGGACAACCGGTGAACTAGTGACAGGGTCATGGGAGACGAAGGCATATTGATTTGCATATAGCTGAAACAGTTAATGCTAGCTATAATAGAAAGATGTACAGAACAAACATCACAGTGCATCACAGCTTGGGCACATGAACACCTGGACTATTATGCAATAAAAGAAAGTGGTCTAGGTCTAATGAATCACATTTCCTTTTACATTTCCTTTTATGCTTTTATGTGGACGGTCAGGTGTGTGTGTGTGTGTGTGTGTGTGTGTGTGTGTGTGTGTGTGTGTGTGTGTGTGTGTGTGTGTGTGTGTGTGTGTGTGTGTGTGTGTGTGTGTGTGTGTGTGTGTGTGTGTATGTGTGCGCGCACCTCTTTCTGCAGCTTGTGTTGCTTACCTGGGTCAAAAAATGGCACCAGGGAAGAAGGCATATGCAAGGTAATTTAATGCATATATTATAGTCAACAGATTTAAATAAAAGCACATTCAGGCTTACAGATTACAATACAATTACTGATCCTAATTAGATTATTTTCTATTGTAGTTTTGATAAGAGTGGTTAATGCTTCTATTGTCACCAGTCTCACTTGGCTCATTGATGCTGGCAGAACACGACAGTCTGACTTTGCTTGCTATAAAGCTGTTAATGTACATTGTAATATTGAAATCGATATTTACATATCTGTTGATGGTAATAAAAAGTAATGTTTTTGTGTCTTCTGAGATGTACACATGCAAAGCCATAGTTTCCTACTATATTTGGTTAGTGGCATTGTATATGATAAGAGGAAAATGTGTAAAGATGTGTTCTTTAATGGGTAGCTAAATAATAGGCTTGTGTAGGCCCAGTGTTACACTACTAACAAAGCGTTACTGCTTGTTAGGTGTTAGGCAGCACAGCTGTCAGTGAGGAAGCCCACTGCATGTTTGAGATTAGGAAGAACAGAGCGAACATTCTGTACTGTGCAACTAGCGTGACTTCTACTTGGAAAATTGCAGCAAAAATTGATGTGGAGAATGTAGACTGCTCACATGCCAGACAGTCATCTAATAGGGAAGAAAGAAAAAAAAAGATATTATTATCTATCATTCTATTGTTTTTACCTCATTAATGATATATTCAAGAATAGCCTTTATTTAAACCTTTATGGGTTAAAGATTGTACCATTAGCACCAATACAGAGCAGAGGTTTTGTATCTGTTCAGAAGAATAATTTACATCTGATATGCTTAAGTTCTTAACATGGATCAGTTTCTATTATTTCAGTTTAGACTTTTTGAAAAACTCTCCTGTTTTGCTTAAGAGCCTATTTTCTGGAAGACCTAATGGACACTAAGGCAGTCACAGACTGAGTAAAATTATAAATACACACTACTTATGACATATTACTCAAAGAACACACTTTCCAGGGATCACTTTCAATGGTTATTTGGATTGCATTAAAACCTTAAAATAGCAAAGTAATCAACAGACCTCGGGATTTTAATGAAGCCCAGAAGCAATATCCAATTTGATCAAGTTTGATAAACCATTGATGGAAAAATAGTTAAGGATCCAGGATAATGAACAGTACATGCATTGTAGAATTTTCCTGGAAGATACATTTCCTAAATATTTTGATCTAATGCAATCAAATAGGACAGGAGACACATGTGCTTACATATACATTTTTAGATCAAACAAAAAAGGTTTGAAAAAGGATGGGAAAAACCTCTTACTGAAAACTCTCCCTAAAGGGGATTAACACTGTTCTTAGCTTTCAATCAAAGGAATGAATACGTCGATGAAAACAGTGAATAATGTATTCAGAACAGTGAATAAGTCAATGGAAATGTGGAATGCTTTTTGACCCAAGATATTGATGTCATTAGCAATATTGTGCAAGCACCATAAAATTATGAGTAGGTCTTTCTTATATCATAGATTTTTCCTTATCTCTTGTGCATTGTTTTTATTATGTGAGGAACTATACCTCCTCATAATGCAGAAAGCGGTGTATTGTAGACTTGTTTGACTTGAACTGAGCAAGTAATAAAATGTGTCCTTGAACAATTGTCAGTTCTTCCTGCCTGACTTCCTGTGTAGACACTTAAGGCACATTAACTCACGTCATGTCAGTGACAGAATTCCTCTTGTGTTCATTTAAATTTGTAAGAACTCGTGCAATCAATATAGTGCAGCCACTTCTACAGGCTTTAATTGGCTTTGAAAAGATGCATTCAACATTGTCAGGGACAATGGATCCGCCGTGATAAAACAAAGACAGTGACACACAAAGACAAAACAAAGACACACACCTGTAAAGACAGTGTTTGAAGTGAGACGACAATGTTAAGAAAGCTCTCATGGCACTCAACAAATGACTAGTCTGCTGAATGAGATACATATCTTCTGACAAATATTTGAAGCAGAGGTTTAATTCTACCTCTTCTGTAAGCATATGTTGTAGTTATTTTAAAATGCATTTACATGATACTCATAAGAAATGATGTTCAGTGCATAGCACCGCATGATTGAAGACTACAACCTGTGTCAGATTATTTTTATCTCCCTGTGATTCAACCATGCTTCTATATGAGACAGTAATGAGTAGAGAATGATAGACAAAAGAATTGGACTTGGAATATGTAAAAGCGGTGCACACTGATTTCTCTAGATGATTGCATATCCTCTATTTTGAATGGTTCATACTAATTATATCGGCTATATTAGTGACCTTAAAATGTTGGGTTATCCATATATTCCTAAAGCGCACAGTGAACCAGAAAAGGTATTAGTGCATCAGAGTTGAGACCTAAATATTATATGACCACTAAAATTCAAGTTATTCAGAGGTGGACCCAATGTCATACACTCATTTATTGGGTTTGTTCCAGGGGATGTTAAAACGACCGGAGAAAAGTCCACTTATTTTCCATTTTAGTCGCTCCTGTCCTAGAAATTAGCCAGGGGTGTCCCAAAAGATATGCCCTGACCCTCCCCCAGCATTAGGTTTGCATGGGAACAGCCTCTTTAGTCAAAAGTGGGGCAATTTTATATTTAGTCTTGTCCGCTTGCACCTTGAAAATGGGGTAATCTAATCTCTAGTCGGGTGGACAGAAGTTCAGCACTTCAATATAGGCTTGTGAACTCTTGTCCTGGGCACTCAGTTCTCACTGATCAACGCATGGTAGGGTATGACCGCTAGATGATGAGCTTAATAAGGTGTGTCGGGAGTAGGGAATCCTTGACTTATATAAGCCAGCACCACCTCTGGCTATTCTAGAATATCTTTTCTAATATATTAAAAAAAAAGCCTAGATTTTCAAGCCTAGATGTAGAAAATGACAGCAATAAAAGTAATTTCTTTTGCCCTGTAAAAACAGATCTTAAAGGAACCAGCTGAGTAAATTATATTCTCTTTTGTAGCAGAACGAAGACATCTTTAAAGAGCCAGCTAATCATGTATAGTCCATAAACAATGTCAACACTTTCTCCAACAAAATTGGAAATACTATTCACTTGCTAAACTCAGTTTAGATATTAATTGCTTCCTAAAGTGTAAAATCAATGTCAATTACACCACCCTTAGTACTGCCAGTGTGTAGTGGTTATCTTACCCTGTGATCTGGGTTTTGGAGATCCATTTTCTTCATGGGAGTATTTGACCCTCAGGATACATCCGGTCTGCTGTTTTTGGCTCAAGAATTAAAAGGTCTGTTAGTGTCGCCTTAATGAAAATGATGCCCCCAAGCTGCAGAAAGAGGTGCGCGCACACATACACACACACACACACACACACACACACACACACACACACACACACACACACACACACACACACACACACACACACACACACACACACACACAGATGTCTGTTGTTAGAACCTCCTACTGTTTCTCTACTGGAGACTAAAATAGGATTGTGTGTCTCAGATGCTTTTGTCGATACCCAGATGGATCGGATGATGAATTGTTTGAATAGGGGAAAGGCTGAGACGACAAATTCCTAATATTAACAGCACACACTGAGTGCATTTTCCCTGTCACATTTAGCCACTTTATTCTTTGTTCATTCATAGCCCTAATTTTGTGAACAGTTTTTGAGTCTTCTTGTGTGTGTGCATTTTCAGAGAGAAATGTCATGGTGTGTGTGTGTGAGTGTGCGTGTTGTGGAGGGAAGGAATAATGGGGTAAAGTGTGCCAGCTGGGCTGTTAATGGAGCTCAGTCTTCATACTGGAGCAAACTGGTGAGTCTTGAAATTCAGAGTGTGTGTGGGGCAAAACATGGTGCCCGAGGGAATGCAGCTTTCACTGAGCATAACATGGAAAATAACCTTTACATCATCAGTGAAGCTCTGTTCAAATGAAGCTAATTTCAAGTTACTGTTTATTGTTTGTCAGTTATTTCAGGAGCTGTTGGGGTGCAGTTTAGAGTTTAACATTTTCATTATAGTCATAGACGCCATGCTGGGGTTTTGTGGTAAATCTATTTTTAATAAAATGCAGCCACAAAATGAAAGCAACGTGGTTACATATATGGTTATGGATATATAGGTATATTTTTCTTTTTTTACATGGACCTAAAGAATTGTTGCTGCGATTATAATAGATAAAAAGTGAAATGATTGTATTATAAATAAATCCAGTTTTAGTTTTTTTTTTTTTTTTTTTTTAACTTTGCACACATACCACCTGAAATTTGCTGTTAGTGGCACTGGAGATAACAGAATCATGTCCATGAAATGCCATGCAGTGGGTGACATTAGGTCCATGGCCACCAGCGACAGCACTCACAGCTGCTGCTAATGAAAAAGCCTGGCTTCTCTCCTGCTGAGCTCTCGCTTCTTTGTCTCACCATGTATGATGATGCCAAGCATTTGATTCTGTTCCCATGTGCTGTGTCTGTGTGTCTGTCTGTGTGTCTATCTATGTACATGTGTGCGCATCCTCTGCAAAATTCATCTGACACACAACAATATTCACTAGACATTCTGTCACTAAAACTCCAAACCTTCATGATAACAGTTAATGATACACTATCCAGTGTTGAATAAATTGTGTATTATATTCTCTGAAAGATATAAACCTCACATATTTTAGTGTGTGATAGGCATGTTTTGAGTCCACCCTGCTGGTTCTCTGCCAGTGTTTTACTCAACTCTCATGTGGATGTGGTTCTCAATGTCACTCATAATGATGAATTTGTGTTATTGTCTCTAGTGTGAATCTTTTCGTGAACTGTGTTTAACAAATGCATATGAATGAGCTACACATGTCCAGGTCTGGTGTGGAGGAGAGAGAATTAGGTCTGGGCTAGAACAGCAAAAGAACTCATTGTGATAAAGGGCTCAAATAGCAGCTCTGCTCTGTCACATTATCCACTGTGAATGTTTCTGAATAATAATGTGATCATAAACCTTGCTAAGCTGGAGAGAGGGAAAGAGAGTGAGTGAACGAGGAAGGGAGAGTGAAAGCTGCGATAAATTGCGTGAGTAGAGTCATTTGAGCATAAAATTAGATTTTACAAATATGTTGTTACCTGGCAGTTATTTGACAGCAGGGATATTAGTGCATTCGGGCCTCTATGAGTATTACTAATCACATCAAATAAAAAAAGGAATGTGAGCGTTTGATATCGTCAGATGTATAGCTGATATAGGAAATGGGAAAATGTAGCATAATTTAATCATATTGTGTTTTCTCATTAAACATTCTGAATGTATTAACCCATGTCACATACCATATGTGGTTAAATGTAATGTTGTTCAACATGAAATTAGAAAACTGTACTTTAAATGACTTTAAATACTGCCGATAGCAAAAGGGGCTCCGAGTGTCATCCCTGAATAAGCAAGGGATTAAAATTAAAACGTTAAATTAAAAAAAATATCAAAATGATTTATAGGAGAATAATGGAGCACTTTCCAAATTTATTTGACTTCAAATCTTAACTTAAAGTGGAGAATGTCAGTCTAAATGTGCAGCATTTAAAAATATGAACAAATCCTGACATTCATTAAATCACACCTTTAATGTGTCACATCACCAGTTCCTCACTTGTACTCACTTATTACTCTTTGTACAAATCGTCTTCAGTGATTTGATATACATGCTAAATGTAAATAACAACATTACACAGTGACAGATTTTAAATAAATGTGCTTATTTATCAAGTGATTGAATTACATTTCTTGGCAGTTAAGCACAGAGGAATACCCCACTGCATCTTCAGTTTTCTTTTGAGGATATGGAAATGGAATAAATGCTGTGTTCAGTGTGATTGGTCAATGTTGTGCACAATGCTGGTAGTTTGCTGTAATTGTTTAGTACTAGCCATTGTTGGCTCAATTCTTCTCAGCCATTGTGCAGCAAAGTTGCATTGTGCTTCCGGGGAGCAGTGGAGCTATTCACAGGCAGCCTGGGAACCCTACCAGAGAAGGACATGAATACAAAAGAACTCGACGAAATTGCTCAGTTTGCTAGCATACATTCATCCAGAAACATAATGATATTGTCTTGTTGTGCAGACCCAGGCACAGCTCATAACCGCCTGGATGGGGGAATGAACAAGCTTGAATGAGGAACATATGGAGACAAAATTGAGTGGGCTAGAGGAAACAAAAGCTTAGAGAAAACTGTATGGAGATTTGAGCACTTCAGCAAGTTTAAATTCTTAAAAGTCTAAATAGTTTGTGTGCTTAAACTGAATGATATTAATGATAATTTACAAGAAAAACATTAACCATTTTGATGTTGGTTGTGATAGTTAAAGTCTGGTTGCATTTTTTTTTTTTTTAGATCTATACAGCCTAGACAACCTGTATACAGATGGATAGATCACTAGATCTAAACATTTTCACCTATTGAGGTTGAGGATATTGATATTTTCAGTTGCACAGATAATGAAGCCTATATCAAAATATTGCTCACTATGTATGCTTTGTTTAATAGTAGAATATGAACTCTCTATATTTTTTATATTATATAATGGTTCATGACTTAAGCTGAAATAAAGAATGCAAACATGAATCTAGACTCTCAGGCCTTTTACTACAAAACATAATATAGTAAAGCTTGTCTTTTGGGACAGTACATACAACCATTATTCCTGGTTCATCATAACAAATTGTTCTTGAATAAGACAGATTTATGTTATTTTTTATGTTTTAGGATAACAGCGCAAAATATATTATTATATAATAGAAATAAAAAAAAAACCATTATGTAATAATAATACATTAATACAATACATTAATACATATCTGTAATGTATTAATTAGCTGAACCTTGTGAGGTATTGTTTAGCTCAACCGTGCAGTATGGCATCCTGTGAATACCATTTTGGATATGCTTAATTTCAGTGAAATATCTGAAACCCATTCATTCACATTCTAAATAAGCTCACTAAGGGCTATATTATGAAAAGCAGCAGCTGTAATGAGCGCATGTTTTCTGCTCAGGCTATGGCCCAAGAGATTAATTAAGCTCTTTTGTAGTTCTGCCTAGGAATAGGAAACAAGTTAATCACAAACAAAATTGACTAATGTTAAGGAGGAGAGAAATCTCACATCAAACATTTACAGCTCAATTTACTTTTGGCCTTTTAGATTTACCATTAAGTAACTGAAGCATTGACACTTAAATTTCTACTAACATTATCCTATTCAGCCTTGTTATATTTTCCTGTCTGTTTTTCAGTCCAGTTTGCCTACTCCATATTTGACAGAAAAATCCTTGAACTTTAAGACTTTGCATTATGCTTATGACAAGGTATTCTGAAAATGGCAATTCGAATTATTCCATGATTTCTTTTCCTCCCAAGGAGCTGGTACCCAACATGTTTATTAAATTTGTTAAAGTGCTTCCGAGCAATGCACATTTTATCCTCTTAACAGTCAAATTAGTATATACTCCAGCAATTACTTAATGTACTCTAATGAGATTTCCCTGCAAAACGGCAGGATTCATTTATTTTAATGTGCCAAGCTCCTTCCACAGAGTTTATGCATCGCCTCCCTCCGGAATGCGAGTGGGGCTGGAGTCATAAATAGCGGAGAGTGCATTGCTCTGTAGCTGCTGCTCTGAGCTCTGAAGTGGAAGACTGGGATCCTGTAGCAACTGATGCTTAGGGAAGATCACAGCACTTCAGGGAGCTGATGACCCCTGCTGTGGTACAAGAAGCTGCAACTTAAATTAAATGCTTTTGGGGTGATGGCTTTGCTTGTGTGTACAGTTTAACATGGTTTATGTCATTGCTGATCTGTCTGCTTTCTAAATGCTTTAGGTTAAATTATTTGTTGGAAACATAAAAATCTAATATTACGTTATCGAATCCCAAACAGTGGATAGTTATATTATAACCTTATAACCTTTACCTACCAGAGAGGCCCCTGGATTTCAGAATTGATTGTTATAACTAACTTGTTTGGAGATGCTGAAGTTTATCCAACAGTATTAATAAACCTTAAGGATGTTGGATAATGACATGGCTCAATACAATGCATAGCCCAAAAGGTGTTATTCTGCTTATACAACATTCATTTCACAACAGTAACTATTTTTACTCTATAGATAAGAAATATATATTTAGAAATTTACAACACAATGCAATCTTTAATTTGTTGTCAGTTGTGGATTGTCTCTGAGACCAATCATTTACTGTTATATCTCATGATAGAGCAGCTATAATCATTTGCTCACCAGTCATCTTTTATTTCTCTTTTAAAGTTAATAAGCCAAAAAGAAATGTACCTAGTCCTCTCTCCTTAAAACTCTCCTGTGTCTTACAAATTAAATCATTACAAAGGACTGACAGCTGAACTTCCATATAATAATGACACATTAAACAACATATAATTTCATTCTTTATTATAAGATGTGGTGTCCACCATACAAGTCCCTGTGAATGAGCTGTCACTGTAGTAATGATAATACATTAATTTAAACATATATGCCGCTGCAAGAGAAAATGAATGGATACCTTCTGATTTAAGAAGTCAACCCTGTTGTACTATAATTACTTACACCATTTAATGAATTTCTAGTATCCCAGTATATTGTGAAGTAAAGTGGCTGAAAAAATGTTTGAACAGGTCCCTAAAGATCTAACATTCCACATTCCACATAATAGTCCATTTTATTATAGACCTACTGGCCTGAAAATGGCTTGGAACCTTTGATGGGCCTATTTGCTTTTTTTCCTCCTGTCTTGTCTGCCCTCATCTCCATTATGGCTCTGAACTTTAAAAGCCTGAGCTGAAACTCACAACCAGGACCCTGAATGCATTCAGACTCCATCTATTTGCTGAGTAAATCTAATGTGGTGCCTTATGGCACACACAATAGTTTACTTGATACATTACAGCCAGAGGTTTAGAACCAGAAGTTTTTATGTAGGACTGAAACACAATTTTGACTGGTTTGCTCTGTGTTAACATAGTCTTCTCTTTGGTTTACAGGAGGGATTTTTGAACAAACAGATGGGCCAGTCTCACTTGTTAGTGCAGAGGAACTGGCCTTTAAATTTGCTGTCAATAACATCAACAGAAACAGGACATTATTGCCAAACACAACATTAACATATGACATCCAGCGGATTAATATCTACGATAGCTTTGAGGCCTCAAGGAAAGGTAAGCCAACTCAATCAAATAAAGTTAATCAGACTATACCATTGAAATAATTGCAAAAGTAGATAATGATAATTGCAATAAGTGATCAGTAATTTGTATAGATGTCCAGGAGCTAATTCTTTTCAGTGATTGTTAATGTTTTCTTTCCAAACCTGTATTCACTGATTAATGTCTACTTTTGTTTAGTCAATCCATGTCATTTTATTCACGTATACACTCATACACACAGGTATTTTATTCCTGTCTGAACATGTGTTAACATGAGCTTTACTTTTTCAGCTTGTGACCAGCTGTCTTTAGGTGTTGTGGCCATATTTGGGCCATCACATAGCTCCTCGTCAAATGCAGTACAGTCCATCTGCAATGCACTGGAGGTTCCGCACATCCAAGTAAGGTGGAAACATCACCCAATGGACAACAGAGACTCATTTTATGCCAACCTGTACCCAGACTACTCCTCCCTCAGCTATGCCATCTTGGACTTGGTGCAATTCCTCAAGTGGAAAACAGCAACTGTGGTGTATGATGACAGCACTGGTGAGATACTGTATAATACCTCCTTGGTTACATACACACACACACACACACACACACACACACACACACACACACACACACACACACACACACACACACACACACACACACACACAGAACAAAAAATTATTTCCACTCAACATTGAATGAAAAAAATAAACAGCAGGTTTTTAAATGATAAAAATGTTTGGTTATGCATATTCTGTACAGGTTTGATTCGACTCCAGGAGCTAATCATGGCCCCATCTAGGTACAATATAAGGCTGAAGATCCGACAACTCCCTCTGGACACTACTGACACACGTCCCCTGCTGAAGGAGATGAAGAGGAGTCGAGAGTTCCGCATCATCTTTGACTGTAGCCATATCATGGCTGCACAGATTCTTAAACATGTCAGTTTGCATGCTTGTTTTTGCATCACATAAACCATTTTCTTAACTAGGCCTAATATATACTGATGTCGTAAAAGAGGAATGTGGAATTATTTATTTAAAGACATGTTGGCATATTTAGCCGGACTCTTTTTGAGCTGACACCTATTGGGTAAATACCATCTTGCATGGTGACCTATGGTTTCCTGGAGCCAAAGAGGATATTGGATAAATCATTTTTCATATCATAGTTATATAAGACAGGTACAGTAAGAAGCTTAAAGTGCAACAGTTTTATAAGCTTCTTATTTCCCCAAAGTTTTTGACTGTTTAAACTCAAACCATTCTACCCTTACTTTGATGAGTTTAAACTACCAACAGTTGTTTTCTAGGTCAAAAGAAAGACCTCATTATTTCATACTAGAACTCATGAGCAAGTGGTTTCTTTAACCCTGATTCTTCTGGTCACCTGTCTACAGCCTGCCTTTCTGTGTAAGCTTCACCTGAACTTCTGTCGCTACAGTACATGCATTTCCCTTCGGGCCATAAGGAAATGGGAAATGTGACAGGACAGGAAGTGTGTCGAAGCTGTCTGCAGGCCAAATCCCATATGGCTTTAAAAACCAGAGCGATATGTGTATGTGGAGGGAGGGGAGGCAGGAATTAGAACGGACACATACGAGTAAATATTGCAGGTAAAATCAGACAGCCTGGATGGCTCATGACGTCCATACATTTCCTTAATGCTAGTGTGGTAGACAAGATGGACCTTGTTCACTCTTTTTTGTTTGAAAAAGAGAAAAAGACATACCTGAAAATGTACTTTTAGTGGTTGGTTAAACCTTGGGTTTGCATCACAAAAGACGGTTTAAATTAAGAGGAAATATTGCCACCCTGCGAAATCCAGGACATTCAGTGGGGATTGAAAGAGTGAAGCAGTAGGGAGTGAATGTGGAAGATGGATAAAATGATCACTCTCTTTGAGTAAGGGTCAAAATTGCTGGTGGAAGAGTGCTTGTATAACTTTTGCTTTCTTGATCCATTGAACAGACAAATGGGGACAAGACTTTAGTCAAGTTGGATTTTGTCATTTGTGTGTACATCTGACCTTTGCAGTAAGTGTGGTATCAGACATGAGTCAATATGGACATAGAGTCCACTGTTTTTTTATCTGTCCTGCAGTTGTAAATACATTTGGTTTCCCCTAGCTTTTTTGAGTTGGTCGTTTATATTGATTGTAAATTGAGGTGCTGACCTTTTTCATTGTCTTGCATTTATCTCTCTCTCTTTCTCTCTCTCTCTCTCCCTCATTTCCACCTCACCATGTACCTTTTTTCCTGATGCACTACTCCAGGCCCAGATGATGGGAATGATGACAGAGTACTACCACTACATCTTTACTACTCTGGTAATATTCCAAACTCATTCGAGCAGTTTAAATCTAATTTATTTTCATCCTGATTTTTTTTTTTTTGATGAATAGCTTTTAATTGCCAATAGGCACTGGAGCTGCTCCATAATAGCAAATTTGTTTGACAAATCCGCAGTGTAATGGTGTCTCCGGTATCCGTGTGTAAATAACCACCGGCAGCTTAAGTCAACAAAACTCTTTGAAAAGCTTCTATAAAGGCAACAGATAGTCAATTGATTGTGTAAGCTAAGAGTTTAATTGAGGTAGAAATGCTTAAGCTATTAACCCAGCATTTGAGTGCCCTTTGAATTAAAACCGTCCCAAATGTTTACAGTGATATTCTGACTCAACTCTTTAAATGCCAACTCTGCCTCTCCTGTGCAATTCTGAGTGCCCTTTTATTGCTTCTGATGTATCAAACTGCAAAGCAGGGACACTAGGACCAAAAGCTTATTGTACCCTGTTTAAGGATTATTGTGCATCACAGTCTGAATACAAATCATCTCAGTATTTGTACATTGATATTTAATATATTATACTAGTTATTATTTACAGAAAAAAAAGCACACTTTTACAGGAATGAGAATTTCTGTATTCTTATACTTAAAGGAATCCGCTATGGTTTCAATAAATCATATAACTACAATATGTAGTTTTTGTTTTCTGCAGAAAGAAACCCACATGCATTAGGTGGTACACATATTAAGCTACACATTACATGTGTAGGGGTTATGATGGACATTGTCAAATAACAAATGGTCTCCTTTAAACAGTGGAAAGATAAATCAATGACAGAAATATTTGCAATATCTGGTTTGCTTTGGGTTCCCATAGTCATTAGCAACACCATCAGTCATTAAGGAGAGCGTAGTCAGAGACAACGTTAGTCCATGAGTCTCCCGCAGTTTGTTAGAGGGCTTAATCTATGCCCAAATGACACACTGTGCTTTATACCTGCTAAGTGTAAGAGTAGGGATCATAGTAAATGGTATGTGACAATACAAAGTGTGCCAGTTTGGTCATGGTCTCATTTCAAAATAATCTTGGTTCAGTGAAACTAAGCAGAGGTAATGTTCTCTAAATATGACAGATAAACTATAGAACTGGAAGACTATGATGGATGAGCTATACAAGCAATATTGATATTAATGCCAGCGATGTTAATATGCATTGCAGCATACATGGTGTGCTTACAGCAGATTTTAGTTTAAGTATTTCACAATATCTAATATATCAGAATTACTATATCTACTATATATTACTATATCAGAAATCTGTTGCTTTTCAAGACAACAGATTTTGCCATATATTACCAATTAAAGTCTATTAAATATCCAACACAGTAAGTTCACTGACATGAAGATGAATAACTGAGCAATCGCCTTATTGTGTTTTTGTATTTATACACCGACTTCATTCCTCAATTTGAGCAGCATGAAAATAGTTGTGTTCTGCTGTGTATAAGTCTGTGTTTATTGCAGTAAATCATTCATACACCACAGCACAGGAACACTGCTGTAATACTTTGTCAAGTGAATTGTGTTTCAGCATTAGCTGTTTTTCTATCTATCTATCTATCTATCTATCTATCTATCTATCTATCTATCTATCTATCTATCTATCTATCTATCTATCTATCTATCTATCTATCTATCTATCTATCTATCTATCTATCTATCTATCCACCCATCCTTCTATCTGTCTGTGTGTCAGTCCAACCATCTGTCTATCCATCTATAAATCCATCTACGCTTTTACACATCTCTTTCAAGGCATATCCATGTAAGGGCTCATAACTCAGATGTGACTAAATTTTAAGCACAGACACCAAGATAAATTAATATAGTGTAAAAATAGACTATCCCAATGCAAAGTATAATAAACTAACTCGATATCTACTTAAGATTTCAGTCACAGCCTAGAATTTATTTCCTAAATAGACGTTGTGTGAGGTGATAAAAGAACATATCATTTCTACAGCAACACAGCTACACTCCACTGGAATTTGGCTTTAATGTTTCTATTTTATCATCTGAGAGGAGGAAGCTTCTGACGTATCAGACCGTGAAAAGTCAACAGAGCTGCCTCCAGGACTAATAGCTTCTTTTCCTTCTTTCAAATGATTTGACTTTTTTTTTTCTTTGTCCCCATAGCTATTGTATCGGTAAGTGTTAAGGGTTTGCTTTGAAAAAAAAAATGTGTCCAGTCATATTTAAGCAAACATATTGTATGTATAGTTTATATAAATGTTACGTTTCTCATCAAAACATGATTTCATTGCTGATACTAAACTTAAGTTCTTTAATCTAAGTCCTTCCGTAAGTTTCCAATTACAAGATTGATATTAACATAATCATAGTATTTACATAAACCAATTAAATTATTAAATATTGGCACTGATACAAACAATCATTACAGAATAAATTATAGTGTATATATAACTTATTTATAAGAATATATGTAATTTTTTATAAATAATAGTTTCACATAGCCCAGCTTGTTAGCAAGCTAGGGTCAGAGCCCATCATCAGCCCTGATACATAGACCTGGAGCAGAGAGAGTTCAGGTCCTTGCTCAAGGGCCCAAAAGCAGCAGTTTGCTGTGCTGGTGCTTGAACTTCCGACCTTCTGATCAGTAACACAGAACCTGAAACATAGAGCCAACAGTGCTATTCTGCTAATAATGGAATAGCAAAGTCTTTTAAGACACTTTAACTCTTACATCTTTATTCTAGTTAGGATCACAATGTTTTAGTTGGATCCAGAGCCTATGCCATGAATGCTGGGCACAGGGCCAGAGTTTACTCTTGATGAGATTCATGGCACCGTGTACATACACATTCAGACACTCATTCACACATCGGAGAAATTTATTTTAGCCAAGCCACCTACTGGCATGTTTTGGGTGATAGAAAGAAACCAGAGAACCTAGAGGAAACACACAGAGTAGCCCAAGTACAGGGGACCCGTATAAGAGATGTGAGGTAACAGCCGTAACCATTTCATCACCATACCACCAAATTTAAGTCTCTAGTTGTACATTGTCATACTGTAGTCCTTAAATAATTTGGGATGCTGATCATCTAATTTAGTTGTTTACAGACTGCTCTATAACATCTATCAACATTGTCTATAGCTAATAAACTGTATTTCCCCCCTTTTTTCACACAAGTGGTTTCATTTTGATAGGTTTAGTTGCACATCATTGCTTCAATATGTGAAATTCCAATCCTTTATTCATGCTGTGAAAAAGGCTTTGAATCCAAAGACACTGTGATCCATTTCAGTGCCAGGGCCATATTCACTATCGGGTGGCATACTTATGGATGGTTGCACAGAACCAGAACAATGAACACAGGATTATTGAGGAAATAACTGTTTCAATCAGCTATTGAGAGGCTGACTGTTGTCTCTGATATCATATACTGAGGTTTGTGCAACCTACACCCCCTCATCCTCTATATCCTTGCAGCCCAGAAATACAGCATTATCCTCACTGTCCTTCATTTTCCCACTGCATGTCTTTTTACCCTTGCTATATCGCGGTCTTTTATTATGAGACAAAGAGTCAAGCAGCCTTTTCCCCCAGCAACAACAAGGTTCAATTCAACCCTGGATAAAGGTTGTCTTTTCTCTTCTCCCTCCTCTTTCCTTTCCTTTTCTTTCTTCCTCCTTTTCAGGATCTTATGGCCATCAATCTAGAGCCTTACCGTTTCTGTGGTGTCAATATGACCGGTTTCCGCATCCTAAATGTGGATAATCCTCAAGTGGCTTCCATTGTGGAGAAATGGTCCACAGAGAAGCAGATCCCTCCAAAACCTGATTCTGGTCTGCTGGAAGGAATTATGACGGTATGCTTTATTTTATATGCTTATTGTTTGCTACACTCAAAGCGCCTCTGTTTCTGCTAAAAGATTAACATACTGAATGTTGTAGAAAAAACAACATATGCAATAAGAATGAAAGAAAATTCAATTTTGCATAAATGTGCATAGGTTCTTTGAAGACAAGAAACAGATTTCTCCGTATTAATTAATTCTGATCCTTAGATGTATGATAAATTTATTAGATTAGTTCTTAGAGTTAATATAGGCTATGCGAGACACTCTCTAATAATAATCAGGCAAATGAAAGATAAAACAGTACTTTAAGGCTGCCAGGTCACATAATCTGTAGATTTCTGATTTCATTGTCTACATTTATTAAGGAAAGCTTATTAATGAACATTGAAATCACTCATCAGTTGTGATAAATGTGAGTTTTATTTACAGTTACAATTAGAAACACTGATAAAAGGATTAAGGCTTCTACATGCAAGCTAAATTCATTATGAACATCTATAATGTCCTATTTCTCTTTGTTGTATTTATCAGTTACTATATTTTACAGAAGTTTATATTCTCCCAGTGTATTCCCAGAGGTCTGACGGACACAAAATGCTTATTTTCCGCATTGAATTTTCTATGAATACTACAAGCACTTTTAATGTATTCTGGAAATACTATACGCATAAAATCCCTTAACATCTTACTATAAATGTTAAGGCAGTGTACCTTTAATATCTTTTTGCTGAACTGGACAGTTCCAGTTACTCAGACAGCTCATTGCATAGGAGGGTGTGACATAAATAATGTAAAACTTCTTGAACTTTGTTGTTTACCAGAGAATGTAAAAAAGAAAAACACCACCTGATGTGTATTGAGCTGCTCTGCTGAGATATCAGTGCATGCCAGAATCTCTGCTTTCCCCCCTCCTCCTGACTTACATGCTTTTGATGCACCTCTGCTAATGGTGCAGAAACACGGGTGTGTTGGTCGGCTGCACGCTCTGCTGCGTCTGCTCATGTCAGCTGAAATAGTGTCCTGCTTTATTTCAGACAGATGCTGCTCTGACATATGACGCGGTCCACATTGTATCCGTCTCCTACCAGCATGCACCACAGATGACAGTCAACTCACTGCAGTGTCACCGCCACAAGCCCTGGAGGTTCGGCGGCCGATTCATGAGCTTTATTAAGGAGGTAATGACTGCAGCCAAGGGTGGAGGCATTGTATTCCTCGTTCCTGTCCACTGGGATGCACGTTCGCATCTGGCTAACATATGTCGATGATATTTAGAAGTAATTGTTCAGTGCAGGTCAGAATGAACTACAGGATTGTTTGCAGAGTTTGACATTAAGCCAGCTCCTGAATTGTTTAGTTAAAAGTGCTATTTTAATATTTGTATTCATATCATATTTGTTGGAATAAGTTTCCTTTAATTTAAGGTTATACATCTGCATGAGAAAAACACAGACCGTTGTCTGTTAAAAGCTGACTATAGGTGCATTTTTTTCTACTTTTGTATATAGAGAAAAATTTTCTCTTCCTATGTAGTCAGGCTTTTTGTCTGCAACTGAAAAATTTGCCAGAATAGAACAAGTGCTCTTGATTTACAAAAAAAAAAAAAAAATAATCCTTTTTTCCCCTTCACCTTAAATGCATGTAATAAACTCAGTGTGTGTCATTGTTTGTGTCCTACTTTCCAGATGAACCCATCACTGTGCATTCTGCTCACAAGTGGGAATGGCATAATCAGCTCTTATTTTGACTCACAAGAGACTCTGTGATTGTGACTCATAATAAGCAGATTAGAATTGTAGAGCACTGTTCTGTGTGTAGAAGAAACTAAAAGATGGCTACAGACAGAGTGTGGAGAGTGTTGTTTCTATTTGACTGAGTCAGAATAAATGTCCCTGTGAAGTCTCATCATCCTTTAAACAAGTCCCTTTTGGGCTTGGTGGCAGTGTGAATGAGGGTGTGTTTGTGTTAGCAGTTGCAGAGGGATTTAAGGGTTGCCATGTATATTTTCTTAAGCTTTCTCTCTCTTGAGTGGTGTGACTGAGATGGCCAATAATTAAGACTGAAATCTTAGGGGAGTTTGTAGCAGAAGCACTGGGATGTAAAATGTAATTAAAAAGGAAATATGCTCAGTCTGGTGTGCTGGTATGTAGTACACCTTACCACTGTTTGTGTGTGTGTGCTTTGAAACATTTTCCCTCTCTCTTTCTTTCTGAGCAGTCTCAGTGGGATGGCCTGACCGGACGTTTGTGTTTCAACAAAACCACTGGCCTGAGGACAGATTTTGACTTAGACATCGTAAACCTGAAGGAGGATGGCCTGGAAAAGGTGACGACTCTAATTTACTCTAATCATCTCTAATTCACACACGGCTAAAGGAGGACTTAATACTTAAATTTCTCCCATTGCTATTCAGACCTCAGACATAACTGCCTTAGGCACGATTCAGAGAGCTGTGAGAGAGTTGTGTTGGGATGAAGTTTAAGCAAAACAGAGCTGTGTCTCATTAAATGTGATTATGACCTTGGACTTACAGTAAGTGCAGATGACAGATGATGGAACAGAAAAGCGTGTCTCTGAAATGTATGTTTTGGGTTGTAAATATACTATGAAAAGACTTATTTCACACCTCTATATATGTCATTCTACAGTACATTTATTTTGTCAATTTACTCTGTTTATATAAGAGGCTATTTTAGACCAATGAATGAATGACAGATTTATTCTAGTATTCTAGTGACAGATATAATTTATTATAGCAGAAATATATCAAAAGTGCAAAAGACTCCCCCTTTAAACAATCTGGAACATTTTAGAAATTGATTTCATTTAAGAATCATTTTGAACTTCCTGATTGCCCAATTGTAATAAGTAGGAGTTAATTGTGAGTGCACCTGTGACTGTAGAAAGGTGCCATAATACCATAGGAAATTAAGGCAATGTAGCCAAGGCATCAGGCAAATTTGTATACAGTACCTGCTCAAGTGTGGTTCCTCCTTAGGAATAACGTACTGTATAAACAAAATGCAAACATAAAAATCTTGGCAAGCACAAATACTGAATCATTCAGGAAAGAGGCAAAAAAGGAACTCCTAGGATGAACATCCTTTGGTCTGAAAGGTTCAACTAAACCCCAAGACAACAACAAAGAAACTTGTGAAGAGGCTGGATGCATCAAGAAAAAAAAAGTTCATTCTATACACAATTCAAGGTCTACAGTATATCACCATGGTCTGAAAAGACTTGGAGGCTGCAGCTTGCAGATTATCATCATCCTTTTGGTGGAGTGTTCTCTCGTCAGATTTAGCCATCAGCAGTATGTATGGAGGAATTAGCATGAGGCTTTTAACATGAAGAACACAACCCCAGCTGTGATGCATTGGGTGACAGCATCATGTTGCATTGATGATTGCTGAAAAAGTGGTGCACTTGAGAAAATAGATGGCATAATGCAGAGGAGGATTATTCAGAAATACTAAAGTAAGACACCAAGACCAGGAAGTTACTACTGAATTTTCGTGCAGGGAAATGGTCCTAAAGTCTTCAAGGTTGTAACAAAATGTCTTACAGCCACAGTGAAAGTAATATGGCCATCACAAAGCCTTGACCTGAATACCATAAAAAAGTTTGTGGAGTTAAATGAAAATGCATGTCTGGACAAGGAGGCCCATAAACCTGACTGAGTTGAAGAAGAAGAAGAAGAAGAAGAAGAAGAAGAAGAAGAAGAAGAAGAAGAAGAAGAAGAAGAAGAAGAAGAGTTTGACTTGTTTAAAAAACATTTTTTGCTCGACAAAATTCGAAAATTCTAAATTCAGCATGTCAAAAATCATAAAGAGCAAGCTTAAACTAATAATTTACCCTTTAGCAATGAAATAGATTGGCTGTTGAAACAACTGCTCAAGTTTGTGGATCATAAAATAAATTGGATTATGGTATCCAGCATTGTTATGTACTGTCTTTGTTAACGACAAGCAGAGCTCAGGTCGGTAGTGTTATTGTTGGCACTGAGGTGTGTAAATATGGCTTAGGCATTAGTCCATCAAATAGCTTAAATATATTTATTAGACAATTGAACTTTGTCTTTATTAATGTTCCTCTCAAGTTTCTCTCAATACTTATTAAGGTATTGACAGAAGCCACCACAAGTGTTTCATTCAATTTCAAGCAATTAAAAAGAAATGTCAACAAACACTTACAAAGAAACTTTTCAGATTTAAAATCTACTGTTATAAGTTGTAAATGAAACCTGAAATAAATCGGTCTCTTGGCCATTATTATGAAATAGCCTCTTAATAAATAGATAGAGTTAGTGACTTAACACAGGAAATAGTAACATGAAATGTGTGGAGTTGTGAAAACTTTAATTTGGATGTCTGTAGCTTAGTAGTGTGTGAACATTTAGCATCAAGTGCAAATAAATATAACTCCAATTAATTCATTTTAGAATTTTTGTTCCTTTGCTTGTTCTGCTATAAGGGGAAATATCTTTATAGAAAACACTGATTGTCTTCACTCAACATTTTATATGAATTAAATGACAAAAGGAACTTATAGTGAGCTGTAGATTATAGAAGAAAATGTGGTCATGCATTATTTACAGGACATTAACAATGAACAAAAGCATGAGCGTTTATTATTTCAACAACCTGGAACAGCAGGAGGCAGGATAAGTTAGCTCACACACATTTTGATTTCATAACCCTGATTTGGTATCTCTACCTTAATTTGTGCTCACAAAAGAACACTGACACACAAAAAAGAGACAATAATAGCATGTGCTGGACGAAGTGCTATTATATACAGTAAGACACTGAATTATTAGGGCATAAACCATATTGTTGAAATATACCAAATTTTCTCTGATCATTATAATAATTACTAGCACTATATTACCAATATATTAGTTATATTAAATGTTTATTTCAATCTTCTAATTTATATATCCCCATATTATTCTTTTTAGCCATCTAATCCAGGGTGGATTTACCTAACTTCCACCCAGGTCCCCGATTCACATCCAGCTTGATCACTATACAGCGGTTTTCCTAAAGATGAATGAGTGAACGTATTTCTATGTGAATAATGATTTCTGGTGTTAAATTGCAGTGATCAACTGTCCCTAATGAATAGACTTCCTCTTTGATTTCTTGGATTGTATCAAAGTCTTGAATGCATAGAAATAGCTTGCGCTGTTGTTTGGTAAATTCTCTGGTGATGGTGTTTTATGAGGACACAATTTTATGTTGTTTTTTTTTCTTGTTAAATAACAATCTGCATTACAATATAATGGCACACTAAACTTCATTACTACCTAGTCTAATTTGTTATACATGTCAGAAAGCATAAAGAGCAAGAGCATGTCTTAACCTAATACAGTACTTTACCCTTTAGCAATGAAGCAAATTGGCTGTTGAAACAACTGCACAAGTTAGTGGATCATAAAATAAATTGGATTATGGTATCCAGCGTTGTTAATTACTGTCATTGTTAAGGACAAGCAGAGCTCAGGTCTGAAATGTTATTGTTGGCAACGAGGTGTGTAAATATGGCTTAGGCATTAGTCCATCATATAGCTTAAATACATTTATTTGGACACTTGTACTTCGTCTTAATTCATGTGCAAGTAGAATGTGAGCAGTTCCTGAACGATGATCATCTGAGTAGCATGTTAAAGGTCATGTAGACCTAGTATTTATGAGAACAGATTGTTTACAGGCAGGGTTACAGACACTACAAACAGCTATAAGAGAAAAACAGCTCAATAATTTAACAAATAATACAATTTTCATTAGGTTTGTGAAATTAGTGATAGCACATATAAAGCCCTGGATGCACTAACCAAAGGTAAACATTTTAAATAAAAGAGGAAAATTATATATATATATAATATAAATATATATATAATATATATATAATATATATATAAAAGCCTCTTTGCGACAGTTAATCTCAAGTCACTCCAGAATATATAAGCCATACCAGCTATTCTCTTCATTTTACTCTTATGAGATTTTCTCTCGTGCTTGGTCCCATATCTTTCTTTTTCATTGCTGTCTTGAATTTCTGTGAAATTAGAATGCTTGGTTCAATCTCAGCAATTTAATCAGTTGTTTCTGTTAAAGATATCACAGTAACTAGACAAGTGTGGGCTTAGCTTGTTCTCCACCAAGCCAGTTCTTAATTTCCTGTTTCCTTTTTTAGAGAAGTTTTCTGATTGGTTAATATAGCTGAACTGTTGGCTACCGAGTGTCACAACAGAAAAGCTTCCGCCCTATTCAAATTCAAATCCCAACGATGATCTTACTAGGAGACCAAGAAAGCCTAATTAGCCATGCTATCTAGGTAGGGGGAATATTATTGCTCTTTACCCTGTCAGTCTGAGTGATACTAACCAACCTTATGCATCTGTGATCCATATATGAGGGCTTTCCTCCAAGTTTGTGTAGCTTCATGTGCCTTGGACAGAGTTTATGCTAGCCTTTGTGCCTCCCCTTAGGGGAGTACAGGGAGTGCTAGTTCATGGTTTGGAATTGTCAAAGAACCAATTCAGTCTATATATGTCCAACATAGAACAGTCCAATTTTTTTCTAAGAGAGTGTATTTTTGTAATAGCTATCAGGATTCAAAGACAGTTCCATTGAAATGTTCTTTTACAAAATGGCTTTAATATTAGCTATGTCTGTGGACGTTATTTTCTTCATATCATATCATATCATATCATATCATATCATATCATATCATATCATATCATATCATATCATATCATATCACAAGAGCAAAATAATGCTAAGACTATTTCTGCTGCTGTATGAGTGTATGAGTGGACTTATACAGTAAGTAATCCCTTTTAATTGAATATTAGGCCACATTTGACCTCATACTGAAATAAGATGTTTCCTAGGTGTAGTGGTTGCTCTAGATTGGCATTAGTGTGGAGGAGCTGAGGACCCTCCTGCTTTTTAAGTAAGTTTTACTCCAGTGCATAATCTCATATAATGAGTTGATGTTTAATTGCATCCACATTGCACTCATGAAATGCTTGAGTGTACGAGCGCAGTGCATGGGCAATTCAATAGACTCTGCATGTGCTGTATCTAACATGCGTGTCAAATCAAAATATCTCAGACAGACAGCACTATTTGGCCTTTATGGCATCATTTATGATGTGTGTGTGTGTGTGTGTGTGTGTGTGTGTGTGTGTGTGTGTGTGTGTGTGTGTGTGTGTGTGTGTGTGTGTGTGTATGTGTGTGTGTGTGTGAATTTGAATGAAAACAGCTCAACTCTTGGCTTCCTGAATATGAGCAGTGTCAGGGATGGCATGTGTTCTGTTGATCCAGGAAGGTGAAGAGCAGTGTTGCAGCTACAAATGTGTAGGCAGGGATAAATGTTGACAGCTACAGGCCCATCCACACTAATGATTTGTTCAAGAGTGGCTTCACAATGTGTACAGTTTCTGTTTCTTGCTGAAGGGGAGTGCGTCTCGAAACATACTTTATTTGTTCAGATATTTATTCTGAAAGCAGTAGGATTGCTCATGGAAGAAATGTGTATGCAGAGTAAACCAATTTTGTTAGTACTGGATGTGTCTATGTCTTTTAATTAGCTGTAAACATTCCCAAGTACAACTTCAGACAGACACTGCTTTGCTCTGAAACACATCCAGTGATTTTGAATAAACTGGATTTCTTGAATTTCTGCTCTGTGGGTAGTGAAATGCTTTGAATTTAGGTAAGGGGGAGATGTAGCCAGATAAAAAATATTGTCTGTTTCTACTTCAAAGATCTGAATAGGTTTGTGTCTGTGTATTATTTTCCTGTTTACTAGTATTTCTACCTAAATTTCAATCAAATCTCTAGCTAATCTAAACTGCACTAAAAATGGATTTGGAATAATTGCATATGGCAGTTAGTTGAAAAAAGAAAATATGGTAGTGTATAGATAGATGTACTGAATACACACATAAATCTATAAACCTCCAAACTACTAAGACTAACATCTAAATTAAAAAGGAGTAAACTGGTGCTCCCTGAAGCGAAAGATTGGGCTCCTTAGTGAGAATGGTTTCTTTAAGCACTATTTAAGAGGGAAATAAAAATTTATTGCTATTTGATCTAAAATATATACATGTCATGTACTGTATAAACTAATCAAAAATCAGTTATAAGCTATATAATATATAATCAGATATAATAGTGGTTTCATGTTTACGTTGTGATTCCACAGCAACAAACCCAAGGCTATATTTTGGAATTAAATATTTTTTCTTAGCAGTTGTAGCACTGTCACATCAATAGTACCAAAAACTCTCTGTGTTTATATGAATTTTTAACTTGACACTCATTAAGGAATAAAAAAAATTTACCCATTTCAGCCACAACATTACTTCAAGCTCTTATTCACACTTATTCGTAAGCAGGACATAATCACCTGTTTGCTAATAATTATCACCTGTATGTAGTCACACAGCTACTCACACTACACAATCTAGTGCATGTTTACAAAGAGTTCAATCTGTTCTTATCTGCTTGTCCCGAGTTGTGTTTTCGAGCATAGCCTGCTTCACGTTACAGTTTCATATTTATTTTTATAGCATTTGTCAGATGCTTTCATCCAGAGTGAACTGCTATGTAATCCTCATGCTACTACAAGTAGGTCAGGGTCTAAGAATACTATCAAGTAAAAATCCTGTTTGGGAATTAGTACAATGAGATGGTTCAGCGACAAAAACATTACAAGGTGGTGTGTTTTTTAAGGTTAATTTAATGCCATATACCCGACCGTGAGCTTGAGTGTTGTTACTGAGTATTGCCTCACCCTTGGATTCAGTAAAACCAGAAGACGCTTGCGTCTGTCTGTCCTCTTCGGGACAATGGGGCTACATCCAAAACCACATACCATTGTTCTAAATAGTAGACTACTCTATATTTTATAAAGCAACAGCTGCTGGTGTAATTTTGTCACATACTATTTTGCATACTAGTATGCAAATTTTGATGTGTGTTAGTGATAACAGCATGAGAAAATGAGCCATTCCAGCTATAAAGTGGCAAATAAATCCCATCAATTATACTTCAAATGCATAACACTCCATAGTCTCTGAAGCAAGTTTGCTTTTGGTTGGTCTTCCAACTGCTTTTCCATCTCCTCACATGCTCTGCACATTGCATTCCTCTTAAGACAGCTAACATATCAGTACAAATGCAATCAGATGAATAGCTTCTGGTTTATGACATGAAAGATTCAGCAAATTTGTTTTTGAAACAGCAGGTTACAAAAGAACGAGTTCATAGATGTCCGCTTGGATGGGTGTGTAAAAACGTCTGCCATTGTTAAGAAGGCTCTTTGAAAGCTAATAACCCTCAACATTTTAGACTTGCTTAATGCAGAGTGGTAAAAAAAAGTGCAGTGACATTATATTTAAGTGAAAGTGTAGTTTATGTGTCAAAATCCTACTCAGTTAAAATGTGAGATATCCAGCCAAAAATGTACTCAAGTAAAAGTAAAACAATTTGCTACAATTTGTACTGGAGCATTAACAATAACAATAAGTCAATGTTTTTAACTGTGAAAAATAATTATTGTTTTTTTTTTTAACTTATCTATAACGTATATATGTACCAGTAAATAATAATAATAATAATAATAATAATAATAATAATAATAATAAGAAGAAGAAGAAGAAGAAGAAGAAGAAGAATTTAAAAGTAAAATATAATTTAAATAACCGATATTTACAATTAGCTAGAATTTGTCTCTCTGCTTAGTCAGTTACATTAACTACTGGAACTGATGTTAGATTAACCTAATATTAGTATTAGTGACAAGCTAAGTTATTTTAATATTCACAGTTACAATTTGCAAATTTGTGAAACCTAGTTGGTGTTCATGCTCCCTGGCAAGTCATAGGCGACACCTCATTTTATCATTGTAAGGATTTATAACACAATTCTTTGCTTGCGCTAGCATATTGAAATATTTTTCTGAGGTTGATCCAGGGTGCTCATCCTCAAATGTAAAACTTACTATTATTCAGTTCCAAATAACACTTAGGTAAAGTTTAGATATCCCCAAAATAATAATTAAGTATAGTCACTTATCAAAAATGTTTAGCTTAAAATGTATATTTTTAAAACTATATAAGATGTTCTAGTAAGAACTCAACTTTTTCAACTCAACTCAAGCCTTCCAAAGACACCAAAATATTTAAAAATATGCATGAAAATACTGATATAGCATTAAGCATTTAGGCATTTCACTTCCTGAACTAATGACTCATTAGAGTTTGTGTGATCATTTGTCAAGTGTTGCTTGAGAAAATAACCCAGTCATTTTACAGACTAGAGAAAGCTTCTACATTTAGATGAATATTTAAAATACACCTGTCTTCAGTGTAAGTTAACTTAAGACAGAAAGTGACAGTTGCTAAAATGACATTTGCATTCAGGAGTGGTATAGACAAACTGCAGAGAAATCTTTCTTAAAGACAATAAAACAGTGTTATCAATGAGTAATGGATGCATTGGTAATTTCTAGCTTTGCCTTTTGTTCACAATTTTCTCTTCTGAAATTGAATTGGAAAGCAATTTCCTTTGCTTAGATTGCTCCTTCTCTGGTCATAATGAGTTTGCAGGGCCTGGCTCCTTATAGTGCCTCCCCCCTGACCTCATAGCATATAGGTGACATAGGCAATCAGCTAATGCCATTGGATGAGCTCAGCAGGCCCCACTAATGCAGCACCGTGGGCTATTGGGAACATAAGAATTGCACAGGCAAGTGCAGTGCACTTAGGCTACACAATTTTCATCTTCTGCAGGTGGGAAAGTGGAGTGCTTCAGGAGGCCTGAACATCACAGAGCTCCCTAAGAGGAATGGCATGAACATCACTGACTCACTCTCCAACCGCTCTCTGGTCATCACTACAATACTGGTAAGGTCACACAAGCACCGAAAACAAATTCCCACTTTTTTTTTTATTCTCTCTTCTCTGTCTTACTGCTGACGGTTAAAATAATTGTACAATCCAAAAGGCAGACAACATTAGTAGGTAGTATTTTACTGTATAACAATGACATATTCAACTAAAACAGTTAGATCTTTAAGTCCTCGATGTCCTTTTTGGGCCAAAATGCATGTTAAAGTTATCTTAAAAAGTGTATTTGTGCATTAGCATTTCCTGCCTTAGATACAAATTCATTTTGATTAGTGTGGGTACCAGAAAATATATGCCACGTAGGCAAAGAGTGGCATGATTTAAAATAAAAAAGATGTTGCATTCCATTACACAGATGCTTTTGACACTGTGTTTGTGCTTCTCATTTAAAGGAGAGCTGGTTTTGACAAGCTGTCACTGGGATGTTGAACTAAAGCAGTATTTATGGGTTGTATTTGAGCAGGCAAATGATTTAACAACACAGATAAACACTGACATTAGTCTTGGATTATAAAGTAACACTTAAATTTGTGCTTTTGTGGTGCTGTCTATAGCAGTCCCTTGATCTGCATAAATAAATGAACAACTTTTTCTCATGACATTTCTTGACAGCTGATTTTTTAGTTATTTATCTTAATTCAATTAAATTTTAAATGTGTAGTATATTTAACAATGATTGTTATCATAAAGCAGCTTTAAGGAGATCCAGATATAGATTTAGGTTCCTAGTAAGCAAGCCAATAGCATCGGTGCTATGGAAAAAACATCCAGAGACAACATAAAGAAGAAACCTTACAAGGAACCAAAATAAAATGGGAAGCCATCTTTGTCTAGGAAACGCAAATAATGAGATTATAAATCATTACACTTACACATTTGTATTCTACACAATTAAAGTATGACGTGTGAGTGTAGATATGCTGATGGTCCTGGGTGTTTAATCATGTGTGAGTTAAGAACATATATATTTTGGATGTCAGAACAAAATCTAGAACATATTATGATGAACCATAGCTGATTCAGAGAGCCATATAGAGTATATAATCTTTCATAGGCTTTTGCTGTGAATATTTCTTAGTCATCCCGAAGATCAGACATTCACTATTTGTTATTTTTACATAATTCTGTTTGAAGTGCTTTTATTGTGTGTGTGTGTGTGTGTGTGTGTGTGTGTGTGTGTGTGTGTGTGTGTGTGTGTGTGTGTGTGTGTGTGTGTGTGTGTGTGTGTGTGTGTGTGTGTGTGTGAGAATAGCTACAGTAGTTTACAGTGTTTGTTCTGTCAGCTTCAGGAACCTCTTTAGCTGCAAATGAAAAAAGGAAATGTTTATACTTCAGTACATAATATCTAAATAGTATGTTGCCATTTTTTTTTAATCACAGGTTATCATTTACATTGTTTTTCACAAATAAAGTTGGAGCTTAAATGTGACTGTTCACCCACCAAGCAGTTTTATTACATGTATTCAGCCAGGTTTTGTCACTTATAGCTCATGATGGCCAGGCTGTCATGAAAGCCACTACAGAAACCTAGCCAGCATAAGACATGTGGAGGCAAAACATGACTGAGGTGGCAGGTGGCAGGTCATAAAGCTTTCATATCCTACTGACTCACCAACACACAAATATGGCACCAGGCGTTTTTCGTGTCAGACCTGGCACTCTGAAAGGAGATTAAGATATTTGATGTAGTTTCCCTGCACACATTGTTTTCACTCCATTGGCTATAACTGTTTCTCTTTTCCTCACCCCCTATTCTTAAGTAAACCCAAGCAGAGCGAGAGGGAAGGATAGAGAGAAAGAGAGAGAGAGAGAGAGAGAGAGAGAGAGAGAGAGAGAGAGAGAGAGAGAGAGAGAGAGAGAGAGAGAGAGAGCAAGAGAAGCAGCTTTTACAGCTTTGATATGAGTCCAAACCTTGGGGAATTTCACATATTAGGATGCAGAGAACAGATGGTAATGACTTTTTTCTGCAACACACAAACTTTTTGATCAAGATAATTGGACAACTTATACAAAGTTTTCCTTGGAGTTGGCTGACTTCAGTTTTAATATAAATCCCATTATAGTCAAGAACTCATTGGCTATTATTTATTTAACAGTGTGTTAGTTTCAATCATCCATAGTCCTAAATTAGAAAATGGTCACAGGCAAACAACAGCCTTCCAAAGCAAACAGAATGACAGACATTTTATGTAATATCCATCATTAGAATGAAAGAATAATAAGCCATAAATGTGAACATGCTATTATAATATACATGATATTGTCCTGAAGTACTAACTTACACTATTAACAAAAATAAAATGAAATGTAGTCCATTATGACAGAGTAGACTAAGACAAAAGATGCAACATCAAGGTACGTTAAAAATTCATTTTCAATAGCTGAACCGTGTAGTTATAAAGTGTAACAAAAATCAAAATAGTGAAATGGTGAAGAGATTTTGCTTATAAAGTGCTGACAAAAATGATTTCCTCAAGCTTGAAAAAGCTTGTATTGTCATTTCTCCAGACAGAGTCATTTTACTGAAACCGTCTTACTAAGATCATCAGTAACATTGTTGATGACATTATGAGCATGTTCATTTTCATTGCAGCATTCTGTTCCTAATCAAGGATTTATACGACCCAAATAATGAGCTTCTGGTGAAGTATTACACGGCTATAAAGATTCAGGGCTCAGCCCATAAACTACATGAGTCTCTGAAACAATTTGTGAAAACATATGAGGGGAGGTAGAACTTGAGGGTTGTAACTGTTTACAGTGGATTGTGTTTAACACGAATTAAAAACATAAAAAAAAGAATAACAAAAAATATTTTACTCTAATAAATATGAGTTTAGAGGCCATTACTTTATGGTGTATATGCAAATATATTAATTGAGCTAACTAAGTGTGATTTACCTAAGCTTACATTTGTGCAAGCCCATTTTCGCCATTTAAATGCACAATAACAAATCCATTGTTTACTTTTAGATTTGCGCATTTGTACGTCTGCATCTCTTAAAATAAAAGCATTTCTCAAAAAACGTTTCCATTAACTGGCGTTTCTGCGCTTGTTAACATTAACAAACCATAAACCTTAAAGCATTAATAAACCATGAGTAAGGCTAATGTATGTACTGTATGTAAGTAACAAGGTTACTGGGGTTCAAACCTAAACATGGTTTACATAAATTAAAAAAAGAAATTCATCATTACAAGATCATAAATGTTGAAAATACTCCAGGTAAAAATATTAGAAATTGCTTTTTAGCCTCACTTCTGAATGTTTTCCACAAACATATTTGTTAAAATGTTGTTTCAATATAAATCATTGTGGATCTCGTTTTACTCAGTGATGGCATTACTGCAAGTGTTGAGTATTATTGTTATTTGTTTAGATACAAGTATTAGTTACTTTATAATGGATTTTAATAAATTAGGTCTGTAATTTTAACAAAGCTAAACTAAAGCTATTCATCAGTATCAAATTGACAAATTGAGCTGTAAAATTTGGAACTGAATTATGTAAACGTATATTGGCTTTGAATTCTCTGAAGCTCCCTGTTAGACCATTCACTTTTTCTCAATTATGTGTGTGCTTGCCAGTAAGAAAAAAAGCTGACCTCACCACCGCGTTTCATTTGATGCTTTGTATCTGCACAGGAGGAACCATATGTCATGCTTAAGAAGTCTGACAAGGCACTTGTTGGAAATGACCGCTTCGAGGGCTTCTGCATTGACCTGCTGAAGGAACTGGCTGGTATTCTGGGGTTTTCTTATGATATCCGTTTAGTGCCTGATGGCAAATATGGCTTCCAGGATGACAAGGGCCAATGGAATGGCATCATAAGAGAGCTTATGGAGCATGTAAGTATAAGTTGACTTTAACTCCATCCACACTAGTAACACAATAACTATTTAAAACCTTTAATAAATTTAGAGCAATACAAAAACAAACAAAAAAAACAATACATTCTGAAAGTAAACATCACTGTGTGATTCTATTTAATATGAATATTATATAAATTATATATTTTCACCAAATCATGTCTCAAAGAAGCCAGATGAGGTAAATGTTGAAAATAGTCATATAAATATGAAACAAAAATGTGTTTTTAGTATTTTCAGTATTTGTTGTCTTCCATCTATTGATGAGTTCCAAAATAACACACGAGTTTGACTTTGTTACACCACGTACGCATGGATTACTTTGGTACAACACCATGGTCTGGACTTATTCTGCCTAGACCACAGGAATTTATAAAAAAAAAAAAATGTATTACTGAGCGGCAAATTTCTCTTGCTTATGGTTAAATAAACATGTTTTTTTTGTTGTTTGTTTATTGTTCATAAGACAAGCTTTTGTTATAACACTCCTTCTTACTAAACCCCTTTTTTCTCACTTGTAATGTGACAAAATGAATCAAAACTGAATTGGCAGAATGTCAGCTTGTAATGTAACTGAAACACTGAAAAGCACAAACAGTCATGAAATCTTTCTGGGGTCAGGAACCTTACTGACTGTTAAACAGCATCCAAAACCTTGGAAACTCCTTCACTAAGTGTTATATAAATGCCCTGGAGTGCCAATAAATGAATTGTTCCTTAAGGTTGATAGGATATTATTAATAGAACAGGGGGGTCTAAACCTATTGTTTGGAACTTACTCCATCAGATTTGTCCTTCATCATGGTCACACGGTCTATTGTTAACATGAAACATGAACATGACTCTAGGTATTTCGTAAATATTTATTGCTTTTGTTTTTTTTTTACTTTCTTTTACTCTCAATAGGACATTATAACACATATCAATCACTTAACTAGCTTGCTGATGATGATGGGTTTCTGGTCAAATGCAAGCTGTTTTCATAGTGTAAAAAAAAAGCACAACATGCATAGAAAGGTCCCTTATGCCACATAAATTAATTTGAGCACAAAGGCAAGTGCCAAAAAAATCAAAAATATCAGTGCATTTCCCCTTCCTAATTTTGACTTGAGAGAAAATTCATTGTGGGAAACTTGAACTTTAAAATTTCGAAAGCATGTAAAGGCAGCATTATCTGGAAAGGACTGGTGTGTGTGCAGGTTTTCATTCCAACCAAGCAGAAGCCACACCTTTGTGTATTGAAAGCCAAGATTAACTGATTAAATAGATACAATCAGGTGTGGAATTAAAACCTGCACCCACACTGACCATTTGCAGATAAGACTGGACACCCATACACTATAGCAGTAATACAATCCTACTGTTTATTTAGACACTGAACTACTGTGAGACCTGTGTACAAATTAATGCAGGACTTCATGCTGCAGTATACTGTGATATAACAATTTTAAAAATTTATTTCATTGAAATTCCTCCTTGAAAGTTACAAAGCTGTGGAGTGCATACGTACAGCGTTTTTATGTCCTATAGGGTATGCATACTCCTGAGTAACAAATGAGCAAGTAACACAGCAGCAGGGGCAATCTGACCAGACAATGCTCTATCAGCTGCAATTTCAAGATATTTAAGATTGCTGCTGTTAACCAGGACCACACCCTGCCTGTCTTATTTATTTATTTTATTTATTTAGGAAACAGAGCTGGCACTACTGATTTGGCATTTACGAAATGTCTCTCCTTCGCCTCACCTTCCTAGATTTACACAGGAGAGTTATAATAGCTTAAGTGGCATTTAGTGGACAAAGTCATAAGGTGGGAGTCAACGGCATGGAGTTGGAAGGGCTGAGAGAGGTGAGCTACTGCTGCAGCACTTAATCATCCCGTGCGCTTTGGCCAGATCCGGTCTGATAACAGTCACCTTGAGGGAACAAAGACATTATTGCTGGTGCAGACAAAGGTAGAGGTGTGTGTGCCTGTGTCCACTACAGGCTGCTATTTAGACTTCGGCATAAATATAAAGGCAGTAAAGTGCCATCTGATCAGAAATTAAGATACAGAATGGACAGCTGGTGCTGATATTAACGTCACCATAAGTTAAATTGGGATCTTGACAGCATGCTTATGGTTGTAATGAGATATATTTATTACCAGAATGAGTTTAAATTTCATACATACCATAAAACTGGTGACAGGAGTTATTAGCGTATTTTTGCATGTGCCTTGTAACAGCTGTTGAATTATGAAATACACAGATTTCAATGTTTCATAAGCAATATAAATTTGCTAGATAACTCCTTGCTTTTCACTTGTTTTCTGAACATACCCAACCATCAGTTTAGTCCCATTTCCAAAATTGTTTCATAATTCTAGCAGCTCTAGTATTCTTAGCCTTTATCAGCAGAAGCCTTGTGAGGTTTCGAAGGCGCCATGTGTATTTTTACGTGCTCTATTTCATGGCTGAGTGCATTTCTCACCACTGTCTACATAGATAAGCTGATCTGAATCATTTCCAAACTAAGAAAATTGACCTGAAGTTGCCTCAGGAGGTAGATAGTTCTCATGTCGGGCAAATCAAAGTAACAAAGAAGAAGCTATTGGACACATTATTTATTTATTTATTTTTGAATGTGGCAGGTAGAATTTTAGATTCTGTTAATGACCAATGATGTTGGAGTAGCTTTTCATGATTTTCATGATCTGCTTTCTTGGTAATGGATTGAGAAGGGTCCTCTACATAGTTATAAGCATCATTAAACTAACCATCAATAAACCACTTGCTATTTGGCAATACAAATGCACATGCTTCTCATTTTAGAATCAGCACTGTGTGGTCTGAGGGTCTTTGCTCATGACATGCATTAAAAAGAAGAGAGGCATTATTAATGGAGGCTGTCATATGTATTCATCAGCACGATTTATATTCATCAAGTACACATTTTTTTTGTGCTCAATAAGTGCATGCTATGCTTACTAGGACCTGCATGCAGGGGCTCGTAGCTTGAAGAAAACAAGCAAAATGTTTAGTCTGTTGTTTCTACTTGATAATAAAGTGGCACGAAGGCATGGGGCCATACATCCAAACTGGCATTCTACAAGCTCACATAAATCATAGTTTCATTAGTGAATTACAAAGCACCCTTAGCCCAGCACATTTATTTAAACATATCACGCTCTTGTTGGTTCATTAAAGTAAGTCAGACCTCTGTCCTCATCTTTGTAGTTTGTCACACAGAGAACCAAACTGAAGGTTACCAAAAAAATGCCACATACAAAAAGAACATGCACAGTTAATTTGACTACTTGTCATCCTCTCAGTTTAATAGAAGATAAATCCCTTTTCCTTGAAACATTTACAGTGGTTTAAGTATGTGTGAAAAAATACAGAGCTTAATGGTGTGTAAAAAGGCTTTTGTACAATGTTAGACCTTTCTTGTTCTCTAGCACATGATCACAAACCCACAAGCCAAAGGGCATGGTGTGCAAGGTGCTAAGTAACACAGCAGGCCTTGTTAAAGTATGATACAATGATGTATGGTATTTGTATGGATTATTAGTGATAATATTGACATTATTATCACCACTGGATACAAGGATCAGTGTGCAGCAGTGCACTATAGCAAATTATCTTGTGCTTTCAATGCAAATTACACGCAGTGATATGATTCTCAGTGGGACACTACTGGAGTAGATGATGCTGGTTTGACCATTTCTTGTCCTACAACAGTCCGAGAAGTGTCACTAGTGACAACCGAGCAGGCCTGCAGGCTGGTCAGCTGCATACACAGCAGGTTTGGTTGCATAGCTGTGGTAAGCCAAACTAAAGATGGAAATTAGTGTGTACTTTATGTAAATATTAGATGAGTTCTCACTAGGCTCACCGTTTGACTGACATTTTCTCCACTTGTCCTCCCTCCTTTATTTTCTCTCACACTCCTCCTGTGTATCCTCTCACTCTGCCACTATTTCTGGATGGTTGGCAGGTATTTAGCTACCATTGTGGTAAAAACAGGTTTTACTAATCCAGACAACTGCATGCTGCTTCATGCCATTTTCTCTGCCAGCCAGCACTCATACGTCAAATGGCCAAAACTAAAACCTGAAGAAACAGGGGAAGTCAAATAACACAATGACAGCAAATACATTCTATGCTCCAAAAGAGGCCATTGCAGTGAATTGAAATGTCAAATAGTGGCAAGATAGAGAAACAGTGGTATTGTTGTACTTCAGTAATGGGAAAAAAGTGTCCCCTGTAATGAAAATGGTTCATTTTCAAATGTTTCTAATGCAATATTTTGTACAAGCAAGTCTCGCACTACTTCCTTCGTGCTGTAGTAGGAGGAGGTCTGAACTCTTTTGTGATTCCATCATGTTAGGGGGAAAGAAGCAGCCAAGCGTGAACCAAGCAGCTGGTTTCATTAACCTCCTGTCCAACCCAGGAGAGAGGGAAGCAGGGCGAGGCGATGTAAATGGTGACCTTCTAAATATGCAGCTAGACACGTGCCACTGAATGGTTCCCTGCGCTTGCAATTTATAGACAAGGCAAGAAAAAGCAATAGTTGGGGAAACTAGGCCATTCGAGTCAACAGTTGAATCTTCTTGGCAAACATGACTGTGATAGCCTTCGGGGACAGATTTGCTGATGCTTTGTTGAAGTTTGGTGCAACATACAGAGACCTTTGTTCATTCGACTCAGCTATTGCATACTTATTAGGTTACATTGTTTATTAGGTAGAATATATAATAATAATATCATTTAAATATAAGAATCTAAAATAATAGATTATTGAAACACTTTGCATAACAAACTTCATTTTTTTAAACTGACCATTACAATATAAAGAATATTGTACATAGTGTTTATTTTGTTTTTTTCTCCCTTGTGCTTAGAGAGCAGATTTGGCTGTTGGTCCCCTTACCATCACCTTTGTGAGAGAGAAAGTGATCGACTTCTCAAAGCCATTCCTGAACACAGGGATAAGCATCCTTTACCGCCGTCCAAACAATACCAACACCGGGTTCTTCTCCTTCCTCAAGCCCATGACCCCAGACATCTGGGTCTACATCCTGCTGGCCTACCTTGGTGTTAGCTGCGTGCTGTTTGTCATTGCCAGGTGAGTGATATCTAAAAGTAGTATATGACTTTTTTCATCACTCATAACCTTTTCAAATACCTTGGTGGAAGAGATTTGAATTCAGAGAAGCAACCTAATGTGTAAATTCCCGTCGTTCTGTGCTGAAGTGCTCAGGAAATGGATGTGCCGTAACCCCCACACACCGGAGTGACCATTGTTGCTGACTCATTGAGCAGTGCTTGAGTTAATTTTGGAGGAAATGAGTCCTTGGCTGGACTGCAAGTTTCAAGACGAGGCAGCTGCTCTCATCAGCTCCTTTTCTGTCTTCCGATATGTTTCCTTTCAGTACTCTTGTGAAAAGCTGTAAATACAGTTTAAGCAGGAGTGGCTTTCTTTCATCTGCTTTGCTATTAGATAGCCAGTAGTCTCAATTTCCAGTCAGTAATGGTGCCTAGGGCACTGCTGCACTGGTGAGACCAAGCATAAAATAGAAGTCACTTATTTTCTCTAAGTAAATATAAAATTATAAATTTAAATTCTTATTAACTTATTATGAAGATTAATGACACACACACACACACACACACACACACACACACACACACAGACACACACACAGTGTCAAAGAAATGGTTTAAGTGTGTGTATATAAACAATTGCAAATCCTTAGATTTTTGTCTACATTTTAAAGGAATGTAATGAATTCATGTATTAGTAATGCTTACATATTGATGTCATTTGTATTTGTTAATGATCAATCCAGAGCCTAGCCCAGAAAACACTAGGTGTAAGGTGGGTAAATTTATGCCAGATTGGATGCTAATCCAGTGCAGGGGACCAGGCACACATACATTCACACCGACTCATGGGGACCAGGCACACACACTTCACACGTTATTCACTCATTCACATCCATGGACAATTTAGCATAGCCAGTGCCCCTGTTTTAGGTGCTGGTGAAACCCTGAGAACTCAGTGGAAATCCATGCATAATCACAAAAGCAAATAAATAAACTAATTTCAACAAACTGAGCTTTCTGAGAATTCAACATAGTGGTGGAATCCATCACTGCAACACTTCAGAAAATATACATTTAAAATTTGAAGAAAAAAGATTAAAAATGCCTATGGAATACAGATTAAAATTTAAGACTTCAATATCTCACTAGTGTGGATAAGCACTTACGCTCCATCAATTGTGGAATAATGGACATGTCCTCTCTCTGCCTTTTCCTGCCCTTATCTGCACAAAAACCTGCACATTGCCCCAAGTTTCAATTTTCTGAGATCTGCTGCTTCAGGTGACTCTATACAGTCTATGGCATAGAGACAGAGGAGGAAGAGAACAAATGACAATTCCTTTTTTAATCAGAACCTACAGAGCCCTGGAGAAACAATGAAAACAAAAATAAAAATAAATAAATCAATAAAACTTGTCACTTTAATCATGCTCTTAATGTTTGTATTTCATGTTCTCACAAAAGTACAATTTTGCCCACACTTTAGTTAATTTCTGGTCTGTTCTAAAGATAACATGCCCATAGAGCACTTTTGTATGTTAATTTATAGCTGTGCAATCTCCAACTGTCTGCAATGGATTCACTATAAATTCAGTGACTCGATCCAAATGAGCATTTTGACGATGGTAAACCCACGCACACTTGATACCCTCATTAGAGACCTTATGTGCAGAATAGTGCCAAGGGAGGCAAGTACTCTCAGTATGTCTCCATAACGAACCTCAGAGATAAAGCTATACTTTAATTATTAAAGAAGATTTAAAGAATATCTATCCATGATGGAGACTTAGGTAGTACATCTGAGCTTTAGCACAGCTGAGGCAGATGAGTGCTTGGGCACCTTATCCATTAGACTATATTGTGGGCAAATTAGAGTAGTGTGCAAAATAACCAAAAAAAAAAAAAGAATTCCAAACAGCAAACTGAGAGGTTAAAGGAGTAAATTCTGTATATTTTAGTCTCTTAAACTAAATTGTGTGACCTTTTTTAAATCTTGCTGCTAACCATACAGTACATAAATACTAGGTATTAAATAATATTAAATGCTAGTAATAAATATCTGTTACATAAAAAACTGCATGGATTTGATAATGTTGTCAAAGCTATGTAGAAATCCCAGCTTCATAGAGTCAGCACTAAAAGGTTGCCACCTTGTTTGAATGATAGTAAAAGCCTTGCAAGTGTGATGAGCATATGTAATTAGTTTTATAAGTTGGAAAGAGATCATAAAAGAGGAGTTGTACTGTTCATATACACAGCCCTAGCTAACAAATATCAATATCTAGCCTCCCCCATCACTAGAGATAAATCAAGATAAGATCATGTTCTGTTTCAAATGTCTGAAGAAACCATGATGTTCAGACAACAATAAAATCTTTATTGTCTCCTAACGAGTGCATATTACACTGTAATGTCCTTTGACCTAAAACACTGTAGACATAATACAGATAAGTGGGTTTTGGTGAGTGTTAGTTTGATAGAAGAACATGACGTTTATGCATTCTATTTTTTGTCCCTGGATTTGTTTGACAAATGTCCCAGTGGTTTCTAATGTTGAGTTAAGAGGCGGACATGAGTGATAGTCATGATAAACGGCATACTCTTGAGGACTCTTTTCCATCAATCTCCTCTATTGTTCTCTCTCAAGACTTCACATTAAAATGTTGTTTGTCAATTTAGAGTAAATAATGCATTATGCTGTTAATAAAGAAGTAAGACTCCCCCAAGGAGCAGTTCTAACACTGGAACGCAAAATATTTTCTGAGAATTATGGACAGATTCAGGTTAAGCACTCTAAAACAAGGACACTACTCAAGGGCTGTGTGGGCTCTTGTAAATTTCACAAATGCATTATAATGAAAAAAATACTGTAAATATTATTATTAGGTTGAATGCACCTGCTAAAAATCTGCTTAACCCTAGCCCTGCTAGTGTGTATCCTTGTCCTATGCCATTTTAAACCATAATCTCAGCTTAATCTCTGCTTAATATATGCAGCCATTAATTCACTAGTATGCTTATGTTCTTTGTGTTTCTATAGTTGTATAGAATGTTTTCATATGTTATAGCATTACGATTTCCCTTCACTGGACTGAAAATTTGCCAAGCATGACGATGTTCCTATGCACAAAGTGTGTTCCATATAGACATGGCATGCCAAATTTGGTGTATAAGAACATGAGTGGCCCAAGACCTGATCGAGCGCCTTTGGGATGAACTGGAATTCTGACTGTGCATTAGATGCGACCTCTCTTCTGCTCTGGTGGTTGGATAAGCACAGATCCTAACGGTCATGCTTCAGAATCTAATGGAAAGCCTTCCCAGAAGAGTGGAGGTTATTACAAAAAGGAGTGGGTGTCGGGTGTTAGATTTAGGGTTTAGGATTAGGGTGATGAGTGTGATCAGATGGTGATATACTTTTGGGCATATAGGGTATGATATTATGATATATATTGCTGTGTAATACTTAAAAAATATTATATATTAAAAAAAGTTATACAGTTTTGCTGTATCACCCACTTCTCATGCATACTAATTAACTTTGAAGTAACTAATTGGGCTTCATATAAGCTGGTATAAGCATCAATGCCAAACAAGATTTTATAGCATAATTGCATCCGGCTAAATCTCATTGTATCCTAATCCAACTGGTACAATCTTTACCTTTCAATGTGAAGATGTGTCACAAAAAAGCAAAAATGTAATCTAGGCAAAACTGATTGGATTTATTGGGATTAACATGGAATTAGTAGAAAAGGCAGACAATATTCCATATGGATAATTGCTTACTTTATCTCTTCTGCATCTTTTGCAGATTTAGCCCTTATGAGTGGTATGATGCCCATCCATGCAACCCAAGCTCTGATGTAGTGGAGAACAACTTTACCCTCCTGAACAGCTTCTGGTTTGGCGTAGGATCCCTCATGCAGCAAGGTAATGTAGCCTGTGTTTAAAGTGTGCTTAACAAGCCTTCAAAATGAACTTCAGCTGACAGCAGCATGAGGTGGCTGCTCACGAAGAAGCCCTTCCTATCAAGAGTATGTGGAGTTCAGGCTTCAAGTGCAGACAGAGGAAGGATGCTGCCATGCTTCATGCCAGTGTGAGGAGAAAATGTGTCACATAGCCGTCACATGCACTGGCAGTTTAGAAAGATTTCAGTAGAGTTTGTTTCTGTGAAATGAGGCTTCTGTCAGGAATTCTTCTCATGTTGCTGGCATGGAGTTGGGGTTAGGATCAAACCTCACAAATGACTGTGATTCTGTCTTGGCATTACATTCTCACAGACACTACAGAAAAGACACCATCTGCTCTTGCCTACATGTCCACCAACAAACCTCCCCCTGTAATTCTGTTTTGAGAACTTTCAGAACAGTTATTCTCTTTTCCCGATGTTTTGTTGTGATCATATCTGATTAGTATATTTTGCCTGATGTCTAGAACATCACAAACATGTCAAACATTATCTCACCTTAAACCAACATTCAGTTCCTCTGCAATTATTCTTGCCTGAATTCCATTCAATTTCTTTATGCTTTTAGTTGGAGTCTTACAAAATTAGCGAAAAAGAAAAGCTATTAGAGACACACAAGCCTGATGTTTTTGTTCACAATACCCCTCATGGGCACACATTAGCAACTGATGCCCCCAAAAATGAAGCAAACATAATAAAGAAGGCAGGGGAGACAGAACAAGTAATGAAATGTTTAAGCTCATGTAAAGTGACAAACGGAGAGTTCTCTGTGGTGAATCTCTGCCTGTAAGGATCGCAAATGTTAGATACAATTCATTAAGCTGCCGCTCCACCCTCAAACTGCCTGGAATCCCTATCAATTTGCCACTGTTCACAGATACAGATAAGTAGTTCATGAGTAGTGCAGTCTAATGGAAAGTGGGAAGGCAAAGTCAATATGCAACACCCACATGACATTTCAAAAACCCCTGTGTTTCAAATACCTCTGTCAGTTTTGGCAGTGGCACTTGTTTGTCATCTTGCAAGCCTCAGATCGTTTTCTATAGATTTTATTTTAATGGTTGTTGCTGCTGTTATTCTTTACAATTTTGATCAGAAAAAAAATTATCATCAGGGTATAAAAATATATTGTAAACTTATGCTTCCTCTGCAGGTCATCCTGGAAAATATTAACTCAGTGTCCAGTTTGTTTGGCTCTATTGTCAAATACAATATCATCTAAGTCAACACTTCCTTCCCAACTCCCTAGTATGTTTGAAAACTTGTCTATGACAGAGGTAGAGCTAATCCAAAAATTAAATTAAATCAGAAATTAAAAGTTATATAATTTGAAGGTAATTTGAAGGGTGGAATATATATTATGTATCTAGATAAATTAGAAATGACAAATGAGAGCTATTTGCTAATTAGCTAGCTGTTGGAATTATAGCTCTCCTCCTTGACCTTTTTGTGAACTTTGCAGCTTTATTACCCAGTTGACTTTGCTACAGTAGGTTTTTTTGGGGCAGCTTGTCCATTAAGAGCATTTGTTTAGCCAGGTTGCTAGTATTTGCACATATTTTATAGTGCTATCTTCCTTCCACTTTTTGGTTTAGTTTTTGCAGCACGGTGCCTTTTTTTAGCTGACTGTTATTATTATTATACCTTTCTCAAGGTATAATCGCAAATTATGTACTATACAGATATTTTGGTACATGTAGTCTGTTGCCAAAGAGAAATATTTTTTATGGGCCATTACTGATGAAATAGCATAGAAATCAGATCATATTCAACCTCAAGTCAACAGCAAAACATTTACAGCTACAATTTGTGGGTTTCAAAATAATGCTTGTTAAGGCTGTTCTGGCACAGGTCGATGTGACATACTATTTATGTTTCCAGATCTCCGGAAAAAAAAAAAAACTCATGTTGCTTGAAATATCACAAAAATAATCCTTAAAACCCTAAAGTTGCATAGTTTTGGCATGGCACTGGGTTTATATCTTATTTTCCGCAAGAAATACAAGTGACATCAATTAAAAGTATCTTTGCTCAAATGTATTGTTTTATCTAGTTTGACATCCTTTTTCATGATGTCAGGTGTCAAACTCTTTCAGTGTTTTTTCCTCTTGTATCCTTGTCCCAATGTATTTAAACTAAAGGCATGCCAAATCACAGCAGTGTCATTTTGTAAAAATGCAAATAATGGCGTTTGTGAGTTGAGTGTGACAGAACAAGGTTCGGTGTAATGCTTCTTCTTGACAGAAGCAAGAGATGTCTAGATCATGAATGGATTAATAGGAAATGTACATGCACCAGTGTTTAATATAGACAATAAAAAACATAAGACACCTTCAAAATAATAAACAAACAAACAAACAAACAAACAAACAAATAGTTCTTCTTATTCTTCGCATCAGACATTATATTACAATATATATACCTAATATATATATATATATATATATATATATATATATATATATATATATATATATATATATATATATATATATATATATATATTTCCCCATCTTAAACATGATATACTGAACCTTTTTGGCATGTGTGAGAAGATAACACGAGTTAAAAGCAGGGCATTACATTAATACAACTCCCACGAGAGCAGTTCCTAGTGCTGATTAGCAGCTTACCTCCCCTACACTTTTATGGAAATGAGCAGATGTTTAGTTTCAGTATTACAGCAGTATCTCTGACAGGCTCTCATGACATCAGCACTTGCAGCCTGGTTACACACAGAAACAAGTTTAAGAGGAGCACAAGAACCTAGCAGCTACATTTGTGTACCATTCTTGCCGGCATGCATCGTGTCGAAATTGCTGCGCTAGCCTCTGGGTGCAGTGGCTGGTGTACATCATGTTTTCTAGCTAATGCATTTAATGGAAATGGCATGGTTCATCAGTAGCTTTAGAAGTACATGAATTGAAAATGTAAACACATTATTTCTTACTGCATGTTGTTTATGTAAATATAATACTTTTCTGTAAAAGCTACAGCATGAACATTTTGTAGTAGTAGAATTTGCTGTTTTAAAAAAAGAAACATTGTGCCAAAAATAGAGATGTACAAATGATGCCTGTAATATTAGTTCCATTATTCATGATAATGCCTTTCTCAGTGAAAATGTACGGCTACTCTTTTAGCATTTTCCCTCCATAACATCTTCTCTTTATTCTGTACTGCATGAAGAATTTCCATTATTCATAGAGCAAATTAAAGACATTTTATTACATTTTATTTGCAGTTCAAGCCATTCTGTCTGCCTGGATTATTCGATATGTCTTATTGATTTTTTCCCCTGCTTGCATACTGTTTGGCATGGCCAAGTTAAAACAAATATGCAACGTTCATCATATTTACAGAGCTTTCCTGACAGTTAATTTACAGTCTTTTTCTATCTGTGTTTAAATTCTTTATGTCACTTTACAATCAGGGTTGAGATTTAATTTTCTACTGTTATTGCTGTGTTTAAAAGTTTAAAATGAACTGTTGATTCCACTGTAGGTTCTGAGCTGATGCCCAAAGCTCTCTCCACACGGATTATTGGGGGCATCTGGTGGTTCTTCACCCTTATCATTATCTCCTCCTACACCGCCAACTTGGCAGCTTTCCTCACTGTGGAGAGAATGGATTCTCCTATTGACTCTGCCGATGACCTGGCCAAACAGACCAAAATTGAATATGGTGTAGTAAAAGATGGAGCTACTATGTCATTTTTTAAGGTAGAATTTTCTTTCTGATGATACATTCTATGTCTTACAAATATGTGTGTGTGTGTGTGTGTGTGTGTGTGTGTGTGTGTGTGTGTGTGTGTGTGTGTGTGTGTGTGTGTGTGTGTGTGTGTGTGTGTGTGTGTGTGACATGAATGCTCATTTTCAATTTCTATTTTTATTACTGTGTTAGTGGAACCTCAGTGATAGTCTACAGTCCAGTGACATTGAGTTTAAAGAACAGAAACATTTTATCAAAGAGATTTTTTGAATTGCAAGTTCAAGAGCTAAGTTTTGAAATAGCTTCTGGTGGATGCGTGAGGGGGAAATCAATACATTTCCTCAAAAGAAAAAGAGCTGTTAAACTTTTTTTTATTTCTATCTACAAAAATAAATTTACACTACTCTTATACTTTGTATGAAGTATTTTTTTAACATTTGAGCCTTCCTTCTGATGCTGTATTAAAAATCTTAGCAATTCAAATGCTATATTGAGCAATCTAAACATTAGCAAAACATTTGCAGCATTTAAAAATACACTTACAGTATGTACATATCCATGGGTGTAGTCATCTAGGAAAACATCTTGGATGTTGCTGTGGCTGAATTCTGGAAGAAGTTTTGAAGTATACTGCCAAACTAACTTATGACAATAATACTAATAATATAAATCCATCTATGCTTTAAGAAAACATAAATATACATGGAAATAATTTTTTACTTAGGTTTATTTCTATCCTTGACTTGGCAGTTGCCTACAAACACAATGCTGGATCAGGAGCCAACACAGCAGTAAATGCACTCAGTCTACCTATAGATGTCTAAAACCTTGCCAGCTACATGAGTTTTTCTCACACGCTGATACATTTTATTTGAATAGTCAGATGCCAAAGTTGAAAAACATAAGCCTAATTAATTCAGTTAGTAATGAGATACTGACTGTGAAATTGAAACTCTCAAATGTGTTTGCATACTTACTTTGGACAAAGTTTTAAAATTTTTCAGTGATATTAATAACAAGAAATTTAACCAAGAGCACAGACTGAATTAATCAGCGAGTATTTCCACATCATTGTTAGCATGAACATACTGTACTTTAGATCCGATGTGTGAAGAAGCTTGTGATGAGGCTCATGTTTAAACACTGCTAGTGACTTCATTGTTAGTGCTTTAGGTGATGAGATAGAAAATTATGGGGATGATGCTGCTGGTAATCAAGGTGATAATTTATTTCCCATTGTCAACTTAGAATTCTTTTAAATTTGGCAGTAACATTGTTTTCACATAAGAAGATTAATTTATCAATGTGGAGAAAGACAGTGAAACAGGAATAAAAGATTTAAATGCTAAAAGTTTAATTCTGATTGTAATTCATGCTAAAAAGAGAAAAATATTGTTTGTGTCACAACAAAATAATGATCACTATATTATTGAGAGATCGTACTCTCTTTTTCCTGTCAATTGCAGTGGGATTAGCCAATCACAGATATCTGTGAGCTGATATACTGTATGTAGACTAGGGCAAAAAGCACTGTCCTCTGATGATAAAATGCAGCAATGAAATGTTCACCAAAGAGTTTAACTATTCAATTCAAGGTGAATTCAGTCTTTGTAGATGTTAATATATTATAGTGAAAAAAATGATTGTAAATATCTCATGATAATTTAATGGAATGAACACGAACTCTCATTGGACAACAGGCCCACCAAGACGTGAATGGAACTGTGGGCACGTGGGTTCACAAAAAAACAAAACAAAACAAAAAAACAGTTCTAGCTTTGTTTGGATGCACAGCTTCTGTTTATGAAGATTGGCGGAAAATCATAACCAGCGTCCAATCACTAAAACAGGAATGAACATGACTGACATCTCAAACTTAAAAATATGTGCCTGTCAGAATCACTTAGAGCCTGCAGTGGTGTAGTAATTTGTAAATATTGTAAATAAACTGTAAGTATAATTTCTGTTTGTTTATTTGCATTAACATCTGAAATGTGTTGGTTATACAATACATCTAGCTAGTCAATACTTTCTTCCGCTAGCATTTTGGCATGCAATGTCGGAAGTCTTTAAACACTCATACTCATTAGGAGAGTTAAAACAAAATAGAGACCAATGACCAAAATCTTTAAATATGCCAAATGCTGTAAATGTAAATGTAAATACACGAATTCCATGTGAAGGGACTCGTCAGCCCGCCCCACATTTGTTCTCGGATCATTGTTCTTACATTTTTTGAGTGGAGAAAATGACTGTGGTTTGAAGAATTTGAAGATTAAAGAGACAGGTGTTTTCTCTCAACTCATAAATGCTGTAGATTTTCCTCATTAGCTAAGAGAGAGCTTGACTGGGGCATGTTAACAAAATGCAGTTAAAAATTTCAGCCGTGAAAAGTCGTTAAGTGCTATACTGAAGATCAACTCTCCAAACCTGAAACATGAAAAGTTAATTTAGCATTTTATCAAGTCTAATCAAAGAGTACTCACACTCTCTCTTGTCTAAATCTCTTGTGTCACTTCAGATACTTGATGGAATTGAGCCAATAATTAACTGTGATTAGCTATGGCAGCTAACGTGACCTTCTTGTAGAATAGCATGAAATGCTATTTAAACTCAGTCACATAGGACTCCATTAATCCCACTCAAGATCCCTTTATCTAAGACTAGTTTAGAGGTTTTCCTCGTGTCTTAATATTGTCATGTTATTGTTTTCTTTAAATCAAGCAAAGCAGTTGTGAGAATAGATTATGAATGCAGTAATCCAGCCGAGAAAGAAGCCGCTTCAATCAGTGTCACTTGTGTCATTCTCTTGCTTATTCATTCCTAAGGAGTCCAAGGCTCAAGCCAATTCCCAGCCACTTTCAATTACGCTGTGAGACACCAGGGAAAATAGCATTTGAGGGAGGGAAAGAATAACAGGTGCTCAAGGTTAACAAAACAATGTCAACAGCAGCACTGCGTAGTTCTGAGTTCGAAAATCTCACGGTAATGGAGCCAAAGCCCAGGAGATAAAAAGTGTTCATTTAATTCGTCGGTGCGTCTGTGTGCCTGTGTGTGTGTGTGTGTGTGTGTGCCTGTGGTTATGTGTGTGTGCGTGTGTGTGCGCGTGTGTGTGCAAGTGTGTGTCTGGGGTGGGGTTGGGGGTGGGAGGGCTTAGTGTGCATGTGTGTGAGCCCTGTGTGTGTGCATGGGTTGTTCTCTTGTTAACTACATGTTGTTTCCACTTACTCATTACTGTTGTAAACATGGATTTTTCTGAACTACATTAGCATGAATACAATTCCTTTCATTTATCAGTGGTATTCATGGCCAGTTCTGGTCTAGAAACTAGAGTTCTATTTCATGTACAATCAATTTAGAATACTTAGTATATTTCTAGATGTACATATTAATTCATTAACCTGTGTGTGTATGTGTGTATGTGTGTACTGTGTTGGCATAAGCGTGGCTAATACAGTGTGTAGTTTAATGAAGGGTAAGAAGATATAATAGACAATAATATGCCCATATCCTCTAATGAGACCCAAAGGATTCCAAATGATTTCTGGATTTCTTTTCTTTCAGAAATCAAGAGTCTCAACATTTGAAAAAATGTGGGCCTTCATGAGCAGTAAACAGAGCACATCACTTGTCAAGTCTATTGAAGATGGCATCCAAAGGGTTCTGAAATCTGACTATGCCCTGCTTATGGAGTCTACAACCATTGAATATGTGACTCGCAAGAACTGTAACCTAACCCAGTTTGGAGGCATTATTGACAGCAAGGGTTATGGCATTGGCACCCCTAAAGGTAATGTTGATATAATGAAGGCTTGCTGGTGTAACCTGGTCATTCAAATTGGATTTTTCTAATGATCTGGTCCATGGTCCTTATATTTAAATGACAATTTTAGCTCTAACAGAGCATTATAATTCAAAATGTCTGCTTGTTTCAGTAGCTGAATAATTAAATATGCCCCAGTTTATACAGAAGTGTCACTCTTGTCCTCCAGGCTCACCGTACAGGGACAAAGTGACTATTGCCATCTTGAGCTTGCTGGAGGATGGACGCCTACACATGCTGAAGGAGAAATGGTGGAGTGGTAGCAGTTGTCAGGAAGATGAACGCTATGAAACAGGCCCGATGGGCATCCAGAACCTAGGTGGCATCTTCATTGTGCTGGCCTCAGGCCTGGTGCTTTCTATTTTTGTAGCTATAGGGGAATTTATCTACAAACTTCGGAAAACAGCAGAACGTGAACAGGTGATTATTTTTGTTTATTTGGATTTTTCATAGTTTTAATGCTGCAAAAAGGCAGGTTACAATAGGGATGGATGGTATACCAATAAAATTGAGTAATGCAATGAGAATTTGAATCTCATTGCATATCCAGAATGAAAAGTCTTTATTGTCACAAAGACTTTTCATTCTGGATATGCAATGAGATTCAAATTCTGTAACAAAGCCAATATCTAATATTTCTGTATTTACTTCTATCCATTCAATTCGTATTAAATATTTAAATGCAAACATTAAATGATGTGATGTCAAATGACCTAAAACGCCTTTATAGAACACAGTCACTGCATTCTGACTGCAGTGTCTAAAGGCTTATTCATTTATTATTATGAGACCAAATCTGCTTTTGAACATAATTGAATTCACTTTGGTGCTGATGCGATTACATATTTTAAATTTATGTGGAAGGCAAATGCAAAAGAACAGCATTTATTTAGCTTCAGATATAAATACAAAGTGACACCCTGGCTTAAAGATCCAACAAAATATTTTGATCATTACGATGTCAGATCATAGGCTTAATTTTCTGTCACATGTGGTCAGGTTTTTTTCTCATATTATAAATAACTTTTTGGCAGTGTATGAAGAAATATATTTAAATAACAAGATAATTTATTTTTAATAATAATTAAATAATATAAATAAAATAAATAAAAAGAATAATATAATATAATAAGTAAGTTGAATAAGCTTTATGAGCCAATAGTAATGTTTTCTCAGAAATATTCATGACACAGCTGATAACTCAAAACAATGTGAGAAATATTTTACGATTGCTGTTCTGTTAATTCTGCTTTGCATTTGCTACACTTTTTTTTATTTCAGCAGCTGATTACTAACTGGTGCATGAAAAATTAATCCCCTGTTAGTCATTCCACATGTCAAAATGGAACAAGAATAGTTGTGGAATAGTTTGGTCATTATTTGACCAAAGGTTGCACTTGACGTAGTCTTAAAGGCAGTGGGCCAGAGCGTAAAAATGGCTGAAAACATCATGTATATCGGTGTCATGTCCAGGTTACTTTAGATCATGAAATTCAGTGATACTATACGTAGACGGTTTGGCGTTTACACCGATTTAACACGGGTGTACTTACTTCCTCTTTCTGCTGTAATCCCCCCTCCCCACCATGCCTCTTTTTTTCTCTCAAGAGGTCTTTCTGCAGTGCAGTGGTGGAAGAGATCAAACTGTCGTTCACGTGCGAGAGAAGAGTGAAACACAAGCGACACCATGCACCACCCGTGGCGAAGACGGACGCCGTGATCAACATGCACACCTTCAACGAGCGCCGTCTACCGGGAAAGGACAGCATGAGCTGCAGCAGCGCTGCAATGACGCCCGTGTTTCCATGACATGCCTGGGCGACGGTCACCTGAGGCACATGCCCAGTGCTGTGCCTGAAAGTATGGACTATGGCTCTGAAATGATAACGGCATTCACCCTCAACCGCAGAGACACCCGCAACCACATAGCCAAGCAGAATGGTGGCGCGAGCAGCAACCCAGGTAATGACCATGTCCTCAAGCCCATGTATCCCACCATGCCACTGAGGGAGGGAGGACGCTCTGTTTCCTTTCTCTGAGACAGAAAAAGAACAATGAGACCAGAGCTAGCTGAGACTGAGTCTGATCTTTATGTATGAAAAACAAACACATGTTCACCATCCATACAATGGAAATCAAGGATTGCTCAGTAAACCCATCCCCATCCCTGAACCTCCACCCCAATCCCACGCATACATAGAAGAAAAGAGACAAGCAATCCATTGGAAGAAATGATTTAAGAAAGATAAGAGGCTTCTTTGAAGTACGGCAATAAAAGAACTCCAAAATGAAACAAGGGTCGTAGATTTTTAACCTGGAGTACCATTTAAAGTGCATCAATTTAATTTTGAAATTTTGTGCTCGCACTGTTTTTATTTGGGTTTGGAAAGCACTGAGGGTCTTTGGCGCTACTAAAGAGAATTTGTTTTGGGCTACATTATTCAAATCTGTTGAACCTTTTATTTAATTTGAAATAGTAGATTATATTATTGGTAATATCTGCAGTTAGTCACAGCCTGCAAAGCTCTCGATCTGCATTCCCAAGAAGGCTACAGAGAAGGTGGCCTCCTTCCTGGTTGACAGATTGAATGCACAAAACAAACAGGGTTGACATAATTCAAACTAGCAAAGCATATTGTCTTTTGAATTAACAGACTTGTTCCCCACCTCCATGGAATTACAGTAATAAAGGTTCTGAACGCTGTGCTCCGTCTTATCATAGTGCCGTGACTAAATTCAATTTGTTTGTGCTCTACATCGCTTGTGCCACCAGATGTTTTGTACACATTCGATGATAATGAGATGACTGATTAACATAATAATTGCCAAAGATCCATCCATAAAAAATGTTAGATATTTAAATGCACCATCCATTCTAAAAGTGCAGAGAATAAGACTGATTGGTAAACTGTTTATTGTGCATATTCGCTTACACATTTTTCATATGTTTTAATGTCTCATCTTAAGGCATAATTGCTAACCACATAATAATAAGATATGATGCAGCCTACTACATTTGCCATAATTCAGTAAGCAAAAACAAATTTCTCATTAACTTCTGTGTGGTAGTGATTTGCATTCTGCATAACACATTCACTTTTTTCCATTTCAATTCAAATAGAAACATATTTATAGAGATGCATAAATACATCTAATTAAAAATCTGCCTAATGTGTGGATATTAGATTTTCTATTCAGAATGGCCTTTGTTAATAGCATTTGCAGTACGACATTAGCACACTATGTATCCGGGCTTTTCATTTATTTCTGTAGTTGTCTGGGTCATTGAGTGAAGTGACTTATAAAGCGGATGATAAAAGAAAATAAAAGGTCATTATGTTGTAATTTCCATTATGTACAGTATTAGAACAGGAAAGCACATATCTACATTCACAAAAAAATTGCCACTGTCCAATAACCTACAGCCTGCACTGTTGGTGCGACATTCCCACAATGTACATTTAAAGCAGTGACCCTCCTTTCGTTGTATGTGTGTGTGTGTTTGTGTGTTTGTGTGTGTGTGTGTGTGTGTGTGTGTGTGTGTGTGTGTGTGTGTGTGTGTGTGTGTGTGTGTGTGTGTGTGTGTGTGTGTGTGTGTAAATGTATGTGTATGCATGCAAGTATGTGTGCATTTCATCTGGCAAAATTTCTAAATGCTTAATGGCATTGGCTCTTTCGTAGCCTTTAGCCGTTATTCATTTTGCAGGCATGAACTAAAAGCTCTGCAGCAGCAGTAAGGCTTTTAGCATGCTATATGTGAAGACGTGATGCAGTCCTCAATGATGCTGAAAGTAGCATCCTGATTTTTTATTTGCCACTTTTGAGGGCTCATTGCAGCCTCGGGCTTTGCCAAATGGGACTCCTCAGAACTAAGTCAAAACCATAATGATTGGATTTCTTATACAGAGACAAAAAAGGACCCTTTTTATACTAGTCTTATTTCTCCTAGACAGTGACCAACATTAAGTGGCTGATTTTATAGACTGCATTAGCTTAGGTCCAGTGTCTAAGGTTTCCTTAGTTTGTGTAGATGTGACAAACAATACAGATGACCAGTGTTAGCATTATGAGAAGTAGGTGCTAAGAGTCTTGCTGCCTTTTCAGGTAGCTCAAGAGACCTCATACCTCTGTGAGGTAAATATAAAGGACAGTGTCAAAAAAAACAAAAAAACAGACAAAAACAAAACAAAACAAAACAAAAAAAAAACATCTTGTGTTTGGTATTTTTATTGCCAATAATGTAACAATCAAAATAACTCCAATTCATGTGACTTGGTGTTGATGCGGTGAAAGCTCATTGTGTATGTGTCATTCAAATTTAATGTAATTTTCACCCTCTTGCAAAGTAGACTATATATTAGATGAAACGGAGAATTATTGTATTTTGCTAAATACTGATTTTTACCTGTAAATTGTCTTCTTTATTTCCCAGCACCATTTGTTTTTAATGTCACATGCTGTATCAGAAATTGTACATGCATTTTGTAGTATAGGATCTGATATATGGCTATACTTAAGAGAGAACTTAGAGGACAGTGATTTTATTATCCAAGGTACATGCTCATTACCACTGACTGATAGCAGTAAGATCGTGTGAGCAAAGGAAATGTTGTAATGTATGTAAACCCCCTTTAACATATTCATATTTGGGTGTACATAAATAAAGAACTGAATTTTATGCTCAGTGCAGTATAGCTGTGATTGATTTGAAGGAAAATTATGATTTCCATGATTTCTTTCTGCAGCACTGTTTATGGCTCTTTGGGATATCTCTTTGTATCACTTTAAAATGCATAATAGATATTATTTTGCACAGATATTGAAATATCTGGCTCCAAATGGGAGACTTGAATGTGGTATGATGCCTTTATTCTAAAAGAATACAAAATATTCAAACATGATAAGAAATAAAGTATCTACAAATAACAATGGCAGATCATTCACCTGGTGATCTCAGTTACTTATGGAAATGAAGTGAAGATGCTATTAAACTATCTTTCACATTTAAGGTTACCAGATGTTGTGGTATCATGAGTATTTTGTAGATTTTTTTTAGTGCATCCAGTTGTGGAATAAAAGTTTGTAAATTTGTTGCTATCTGAATTTCTTAATGAATGGCTTCTGTAGTCGGATTTAAGTCATTATTATAAAGATTCATTATGCAACAGACACCACTCAACATTTCAGAGATGCTTAGGAATCATTACATAAATGGGTTAAATAGTCAATGTCGTTAAAAAAAATAATAATAAATGAAATCTTTTTTTATTGGCAATAATCTGAACCAAATGCTTTATGTAGCTGCTGATCAGCCATACACAATTCCATACAAAATCTTTTTCATTTACTCTAAATCTTTAGGACGTCTTCATGAGTCTTTGTGTTTTTTATAGTTATAATTTACATCACTTCAATAACGTACTTCTTGTAATGGCCATTCATACAGAAATCTAGACCAATTCCAATGTGTTCACAAACTTTTCACACAGCTGTAAGCCTAATTATCCTTACACTGTGAGCAATTCATTTCGTTACTTAATTGTATTATTTACTGTGGCACAGTGTAAAGACCACGTTAATCAAATATTTCTGTAACCTTTATGAACAAACTATTATGAAGTGACATTTTTCTGTATTGATTGCTTAAAACTTAAAATAGAACATTTAGTTTGAGTATTTGAATCAGTCCTATTTATGGAACATAAACCTCTATTTTATAAAAGAATTATTAAACAATGTGAATGCTGTTGTTTTGTAAGATTACATGAAACAAAAGATTAAATAAAATCCACTTTTACAAGTCTTTTGATCTATTCAAATGTTCTTTACCATTGTTCCATTGTACCTATTATTATTATTATTATTATTATTATTATTATTATTATTATTATTATTATTATTATTATTATTATTTTGGGACTTATTGTCACACTTGATTGTTAAGTGGGGTGTTTGTGTAGCTAAAACAACTGATATCAATGTACTGCCCAGGGTTTATTTATGAACATAAAGAATTTATATGGATATAGATTTTGTAATGCTTTTTGTAAATAAATTACAAAAATAGATTTTGTAATGTTTTTTTTTCTCTTAATTGTTCTAAGTAATTGTTATGAGAGGATGCATGACAGTGAAGTGAGGATTTAGAAGACAGGAGAATGATTGATTTTTTTAAACCCACTGTGAATAATTTAATTGTACAGATTGATGTATGGGTTATGTGATTTTAAAGTTTGAATAAAAAATAAATGAAATATGTGTTAGTGACTTTATCCTAGATTTTTTGGAATCATGCAGACTGACCGAAGAAGCATAGATATGCATTATTATTATTATTATTATTATTATTATTATTATTATTATTATTATTATTATTATTATTATTATTATTATTATTATTATTATTATTATTATTATTATTATTATTATTATTCAGGTTTATGTGAAACAGTTTTTTAAAAAAAAAGAGAGAGAGAGATCCAACTGAGAATAAAACACAAGACGGACTGGGGAAGAGAATGTTTAGGTTCTGAAAAGCTCAGTTCGTGTATCTCTCAAACTAGGGATATACGATATAACCAAATACAAATACATTATTCAGATAATGTGTACAAAACAGATATAAATTCAAGTGTGAATGAGAGATTTAATTAATTTATTTATTTTTTTTGCCAGAAACGTTTGCATTTGGGATACTGCATGATCCTTCTATGCTAAATACTGATACACTCATAATCTAGACAAAATAATCTTAGGGCAGCATTAAGTACTTGATCACAATAAATGTCACAAGAGTTTAAGCTCAGTGCAAAGGGTGAAGAAGAAGAAGAAGAAGAAGAAGAAGAAGAAGAAGAAGAAGAAGAAGAAGAAGAAGAAGAAGAAGAAGAAGAAGAAGAAGACATATAGTGGTTATTCTTGTGTACAATACTCCTGTACAATAAAAAATGCGTGATGATTGGTTTTCAAGGTTGGTGCGTAAGAACTCAAGTAGTCCTGATCTCAACCCCACTGAAAATCTTAAGGATGAAATGGAAGGCTGACTGAAGTCATCTCATCCAACATCAGTATCTGACTTCACTAATGTTCTTGTAGCAAAATGAGTAAATCTCCACAGCCAAGCTCCAAAGCCTAGTGGAAAGCCTTCCCAGAAGAGTTGAGGTTATTATAACAGCAAAGGAGAACACTCTCCATATTAATGCCCATGCTTTTAATATGGGATGTTCAGCAAAGACATTTGAATGGTTCCACATATTTTCTATATACGGTTTTCTTTTGCCTTAAAGTAAAGTCAGAGTTTTCAGACCAGTTGTATTTTTGCAGCAGCTGCATTCAGTACAATTTCATGTTCAAACTGGACTCTGTAATAGACTAGCAGACAGACGACATAGTCAAGAAATTAACCTTGACAGTAAGAAGGTGGCACATGCTGCTGCTTTAAATTTCTGGGTGCCTTGGGACATGTGGTGCTAAAGCCAGGGGTGAATAATGAGTGAATGTAGGGGCTTCCTCATAATAGGAAGATTTATTATCTCTCACTATCAATTAAACCCTACAGGCAGCTAAAGGCCATGAGCCAGAAGAGAGAGAGAGAGAGAGAGAGAGAGAGAGAGAGAGAGAGAGAGAGAGAGAGAGAGAGAGAGAGCGCGAGAGCGCGTGTGTGCGGTCCCAGGTTTTTATATTGTGGAGAGATCCAAATGTTTCTACACAGACACAGATTTAATATTTCATGTTTTTTGACATTTGACATTTTTTGACCTACATTATTATTTGTATATAATATATTATTATTATTATTATTATTATTATTATTATTATTATTAGTAGTAGTAGTAGTAGTAGTAGTAGTAGTAGTAGTAGTAGTATTTATTATTATAAATAATAATAATAATAATAGACAGACAGACAGACAGACAGACAGACAGACAGACAGACAGACAGACAGACAGACAGACAGATAGATAGATAGATAGATAGATAGATAGATAGATAGATAGATAGATAGATAGATAGATAGATAGAAAAAGTGTGTGGTTGTGTGTAAGAATGGAATAAGACACAGGGTACAAATATACACTATATAATGTTTGATAGGAGAGTTACAGGAAATGTCTGAAAAATACTACACTGTTTTATAAGCCAAAAAAAGGCGTTATTTAAAATGATCATGCAGAATATCGGTGTATCGGTGCATATTTTTTCATGAAAAAAAAATTACTAATGGCTATAACGGAATTATTTTTCTGTTCTTCATAGTAGTAGGCTGTGATTTATAAATATTTTTCTGAAATCCAATAAACTTCAAACATAGTTGGTTCAGAGGGGGAAATTTTGGAAATTTATCATTTTAAGCTCTCAACACTAAGCAAAGGTCATTGCAATGTCCCCTTGACCTTAGCTGAGCTTGTGGTTTCCTCCAGCTCCCCTGGGTGACGACTACAGCTGAGCAGCCATGTATCATCGACCTGTTTACACGTGAGCTGAGCAGCTCGAGACTTGGCTCATGTGTCTCTGTGGTCTGTTGGGTGAAAGGACTGCTTCCACTGGAATAGAGCTGGATTTCAGTTCTGATGGAGGCCACTGTGTGCTGACCTTGATGCAGGAAGTGTGTGAGCTGAAACTGAAGTTCCCAGCAGAGCTGCAGGTACTTACCTAAGGTTGCACTGCTCCTAAATAATCCTCATCTTAAATATACTAAGAGAAATAGATATTTATTTCTTTACATAAACATTGAGATCTGCCACGGTGTGTTTACACTTTAACAGGTTGGGGTGGAATCCCATTTTCTTACTGACACACCTGAAATTGTGTACTTACACAGAACTGTGCAACATAACAGCTTTTCCTATTCATAACATTACAATTTCTTGTGGAGTATGAAACCCATAATGTATTTTTAAAAATCCACCACCTGCTTTCAACACCCCATACTGTAGTAACAGCTATTGCAGAACTGACAGTAAGTGATGACAGTTGTAGTGAGTCAGGAGGAATTGAGACAGTGTTAACCACCTCGATACGGCTAATCAGAAATCATGTAACTTTGCAGAAATTTGCTTACCTAAAGTTTTCAGAATGCTTTCCCCTTACAGAAAAGTGCCTATCCTTATCTCTTAAGTTAAAGCACCACTGGCTCTGTAGATATTTAAATTCTCGTTATTAGTGTCGCTTCACATGCTAGCTTTATCATAAATTAATAGTTTGATGCTCCAACTGCTATTAATTACATCTGACAAATAAGTGCTAAATGCTAATCTATTTAATGCTAAAAATTTTACATCATAATACCAGACATACAATAAAGTATGGGTTTTAAATTAATTAATCTGTTAACTATCAAATAAAAATAAAATAAATAAAACTATCAAACTATCAAACTATCTCAATATTTATTAAAAACTTCTGTTAACCTGTGGTTATTATATTAATTGGTATAATATTTAGAATATGTAAGGAATAATACACAAAAGACCAGGCTCTTCTATAGAAATAATAACATTGAATGTTTCCATTATTTATTTTTAAAAGATTTGCCACAAATTGCACTTTTTAACAGTTTATATTTGCATTTAATGTTGTGGAACATCCATTAGACAGATTAGTTCCAGTAAACAATGCAATTTTTTCTTCTTCTCTTTTTTAGATTACATGTTCCTGTGTATGAACTGTTAATCATGTTAATGGTAATGAGCAAAAAAATCATTTAATGCATTTTACATCCGGAACTACTGTCAGAACTGCCGTGATAATAAACTAATCTACACCTTCTGCCCAATCAGATAGAAGAATTCAAACCTTCTGTGGCATAAAGTATTATTTTTGTCTTTCTATTCATAAACTAAAAGTCACTAAACTACCCAACTACAAAAACAATATACATCCTTGAAGCTGTGTGAAATGTAACAATACAACAACAACAACAACAACAACAACAACAACAACAACAACAACAACAACAACAACAACAATAATAATAATAATAATAATATACAGTGTATATATATATATATATATATATATATATATATATATATATATATATATATATATATATATATATATATATATATTATATAAGTTTATGCTGTCTATAGTAAAAGTAAACGTTTGAGCTTTTTGTCTTTTCATAGTACTCTGGCTGGATCAGTATGCAATAGTAAAATGCACTTATCTAATGAGTCACTCCTGTTAGTGCAATAATCCTTTACACTGTAATGCTGTTCTGAAGACATTTGGCAAAATTGCAGCTGACATTCTCAATAAGATACCTAGATTCTCAGTAGTGGCTTTGTGAACCATTAATCTCTGTCTTCTTCTGTATTAGTTACTGAGGCAGAATTAAATGAATGGGAGAAGAGTTTGGTAACAGGTAAAAGGAGAGCGAGCATGTTTACAACTGGTGGATCAATTTTTAATCTTATTCCTAGTGTCTTTTACATTTATAGCTAATCTAACGAGAAGAAATGCATTTTTAAGGTAACATCCATTACATAGTGTTTACATTGTAGGTGTGGGACTTCCGTGCAAGCATACATTTATAGTGCATATACAAAAAGTTTTAAGATTCAAAATCTTATTACATAGTCGAGTGCAAAGGTTTGCATCCCCTTTGGACTACATAAAAAAATACAGAGATTTTATGCGCAGCAACAAGTTTGTTTTTAATGTGTTCTCTTTTACAGACGTCAGTCCAAAATTTAATTACAAATACTGTAACTACAAATTTAACAAAATGAATAAAGATTGAAGCAACATCTTGAGCAGGTTTTCCTATTATTTATTTATTTATTTATTTTCCTGGAAATAATTCAGTTTAACACGAAGTTTAGCTTCAGTTTCTTCATATAAACATGATTCTCTATATTTGTATAAGACCTTAGAAATTATTTATTTAGAATTTATAAAATATATTTTTTAAATAAAGTTATGAATTTACATGAAAAGTAAATTAGTGGTCGTTTTTCTGGAAAACTTCTCCAGATATAATTTTTACAGGTCTAATCTCTAATTATGATGGAATCATTTTAAACTTTTGGATAATTAAATTCTGAAACGTAAAGTAGAAGAATATTTTGTAACTTTAGGACCATTTGGATTGAAGCATCGATTTGAAAGCCAGCGACTGAAAATAATTTGGGGCAACAAACATAATCATGAATTAAATATAGGTATTTATTATAAAATGATTATTACTGAATAATGTATTATTTTTGTGTAAATTAGGCTGCCAAAATGATCTACCCATAACCCTGATCTACCCATAACCCTGTTCATTTCTATGTAATTATTATTTGTGAATAACAATAGGACTTCTCCTGATTATGAACAATATCTACATATCCATCACAGGCTGTTAAACCAAAGCAGCAGATTCAGTGTGTGACAGCCTGAGGCCTAACCTGCTGAACCCTGGGAAGTGTGCAGACTTTTGCACTTGAAAGTAAATGTTAGTCAAATGTGTTGCTTTCTGGGAACAATTACCTTGGCCACTTGCTTGATTTATTTATTTATTTATTTATTTATTTATTTATTTATTTATTTATTTATTTATTTATTTATTTATTTATTTATAGGACCCCCAGATCTTTTCCATTGTTGCATTCTGATTTCAAAATTCCTCTTTGCACTTAATTTATTTGTGTATGTGTGTGTGAGTGTGTGTGAGTGTGAGTGTGTGTGTGTGTGTGTGTGTGTGTGTGTGTGTGTGTGTGTGTGTGTGTGTGTGTGTGTGTGTGTGTGTGTGTGTGTGTGTGTGTGTGTGTGTGTGTGTGTGTAGCTTTTTATTTTTTAAAGAAAACATGAGTGAGAAGGCAGAAGAAATTTACAAACTTTCCCTATTTCTCTTTATTTCTATCTGGGAAAAAAAAATCCCTGTGTTTTTTCCCAAGGTTTCTGCCTGTATACTGTTACTGTCTTTGAAGTATACCCAAGCACACACTCAATTTCCAGTGGGGATGAAAAGTTCACAAAGATGCAATTTATAATTCTGTAGCATGCCCTCACCTAGTGTCTACTTTTCAGATCTGGTTAATGACTGATGCTTTACAGAGCATTCATTTGTGTAATCCATCCTACTGGAATGATGTTGCAAATACCCAGTTAATAGGCTAATAGACAGTAGGGGGAGGAGAGATGAACTGTGAAAAAGGCTTGTCAATAGAAAGCGTATTCTTGCTATGACATTGCTTATTTATGAATTTACATCAGCAGTGACTGGTCCATGTTCTTTGTATACCTTTTCCTGCAAAGTGTCATGTGCTTATATACATGTATTGAAATCAATTACTTGATTATTTGTGATGATTTGAATATGGTAAAGAGGTTAATAACTCTTTATGAATATAAATTGTTATTGTTACTGAGAATTCCACTAATAATACAATGAACAACACATCAGTGGCTAAAGTAATCTGATGAAAAGCTTAAATACTTCATGAAACTCAAATGAAAATGTTTAGTGAAGGGTTTAGAGAAATGTTGCGTTTAGTCCAATTTAGTAAACTCGTTGTTAATGCTTTTGTCACAAAAGTGACAAGGTGTGAGTAAAACATTGTTTTTTACTTTTTTACAAGGAGACATAGTGGTGCAGTGGTGTATAGTTGCTGCCTCACTCTAGGGTCTTTGGTTTGATGCTGAGCTCAGATGCATGTGTGGAGTTTCTGATGTTTAAGAATCAAGATTCTTTTATTGTCATTATACTGAATACAACAAAATTAATGCAGTCCTAACAGTGCAATTCACATATAATTCCGTGCAAGCTAAACTACAATTTTAAGAACTGAAATAAAAAACACACACAACTGCAGTCAACATGATAATAATGAATAAGTCAGTTATTGGAAATAATGTTCAAGGTATAAATAAGTATGTAAATATTTATATAAATAGAAATATAGAGATATAAATACGTTATTGCACAATAGTCAAACAAAAAATTGCATATAATGAGAGAGTAAAATGTGTAAAGGAATGGAATGTAAACATCGATATTATATCATTTTAAAGTGCAACAAAAGTTAAACATACTGCGTAATAAAATATATGAATAAACACATAGGTTTTGTTTATAAAATGCTGAATCAGATTGTTTTAGATTTATTTTATGTGTATGTGTGTGTTCACAATCAGTTTACGTGTATCTGTGTGTACACGGCCGAGGTGAGGAGAACTCTATGCAGAGTTAACCCACAGAAGGCTGCTGGACCAGACAAAATTCCTGGCAGGGTGCTCAGAGAATAAACAAAACAGCTAGTGGATGTCTTCACTGACATCTTCAACATTTCCCTGAGCAGTGCTGTTGTTCCTACGTGCCTCAAGACAACCACCTTCATCCCTGTGCCAAAGAAGTCTACAGTGTCATGCCTCAATGACTATCAGCCCTTTGCACTTACACCCACTGTAATGAAGTGCTTCGAGAAGCTCGTCATAAGGCACATCAAGACCCAGTTACCACCCTCACAGGACCCTCTATGGTTCATGTATCATTCAAACTACTCCACAGACGTTGCCATTGCCACAGCCCATCATTTAGCCCTCACCCACCTGGACAATAAAGACACTTATGTAAAAATGCTGCACATGGACTCAAAACTGTACTTCTTACAAAGGCTGAGAAAAGCACATCTCCCTCCCCCCATCCTGACTACATTTTACAGAGGGACTGTTGAGAGCAGCTGCATCACTGTCTGGTTTGGACACTGCACCATCTCGGATCTCAAGACCCTGCAGCGGATAGTGAGGACAGCTGAGAAGATGATTGGAGTCTCTCTTCCCTCTATCATGGACACTTACACCACATGCTGCACTTGCAAAGCCAAAAGCATTGTGGATAACACCACACACCCCTCACACACACTCTTCACCCTCCTGCCATCTGGAAAAAGGTACCAAAGCATTCAGGCCCTCACGACCAGACTGTGTAACAGTTTCTTTCCACAAGCCATTAGACTCCTCAATAACTGAACTGTACTGTACCGAGCACAACACACACACACACACACACACACACACACACACACACACACACACACACACACACACACACACACACACACACACACACACACACACACACACTCAACTGTGTGGACTGCACTGACCTACAAAAAATACACCCTCTTCCAGTATACATCCATGTCTACAGCACCACCATATCAAACTGTTCACATGTTGCTTTTGCACACTGTTATTTCTGCACATGCAACACACAGTATTTACACTGGTCGGTGCTGCTTTTGTCTATTGTCTTTTAGTGTAATGTCTTGTATTTCTTGTTTGCACCAGGTTGCACAGATGCACTTTATGTGACAAAGTCCTTAGCTTTGTCTTTGTTTCTTTGTTTTATGTAGCACCTTGGTCCTGGAGAAAAGTTGTCTCATTTCACCATGTACTGCAGCAGCTATATATGGTTGAAATGACAATAAAAGCTTCTTGACTTGACTTTAATTAATCCTCCACCATGCCATTAGTATGAGTAGAAGTTTGGAGATATTTGTCCTGCTTTGGTACCTTGTCCAGGTACAGTTTTGAGTGAGTCACTCTCCTCAAATAAAGCAATTATAACATTAAATGAAGCTAAAAACGAATATATAATGTAACAAATTAATATGAATGGAATGATTTACAAATGCCAGATAAAAACTTCCATTAACTTGTAGGATAATAACTATGAATTCTAATTATGATTTTTACACCAAATAATACCAAAGGGCAGTGGTCTGGATGCAAATGTAATCCACAGAACACAAACAGGCTCAACTTGTAGTGTTATGTCATGGGGAGTGTAAGTTACAAAGGTACATATTGTAACCATATTTCTAACAGAACATTCATACAGGATGTATAAGCAGAGTGAAAGGAGTGTTTTGTTTTGTGTAATCCTCATCAGTATTCAATGAGAAATCATAATTGGAGGGTTTTGGCAGCAATGATGTTCATCCTAGGGTGGTTGAAGTATTTGGAAACTGCTTTCATGCAGACTTGGATTTTGAAGATCTTCTAATCAAAATGAACTTACAAGTGGTTGCTTGTTTTTCAAGTTTATCCCTAAGAGGGATAGGATTGAGACTCTATTTCACACCCATCAGGGATTATGTTATTGAGACAACAATAAAAGTAGTTTTTTATAAAGTGAGGCAAATTTTGTTTGTTACTTGACATTGTTGCTGCAGAGTACATAGGAAGCACTGAGATAGCATCACTTAATGGCTACCTTATTAGGTCTTTTATGCTCTGTTTTGTTTAACCACCATGTTTTAAGGAATCTAGTAAATTTATTCCGTTCTTAATCCTAGCTATCTTGATGCATCTGCTTTACCTTTGGTGTGCCAGATGGCTACTCATCCAGTATCCTAGACATTTGATGGTGCTGTATCTGAGACTGGAGATGCCTAACGTTTATAATGTTCTTATTCTTTTATAACCTACTTACATACTGAAGCAAAATGTTTAAACATAGAGTAAAAGTATTTATTAAATATCCAATTCATTCAAAGGTTGTTGTAGGTTTATATAGGTAAGGTTAAATTACAGAAAGCAGAATGTGGCATACAGAGCAGACTAATAAACGCTACACCTACCCACTACAATGTATTTATAACAGAATATCGATATTTATATGGGTCTGCAAATATGTTTTTTCAGTGAGTCTGCCTTGTCTAAAACTCCCATACACAAATGAACAAGATTAAAATGTTCATTTTGTAGTTTCTGAGCCTGCAGAGAAATGTTATAGTGTGAAATGTAGAATTTAGGCCGTATGACTACATACATTACATGATTACCTTTGTCTGCTGAGTCTTTTGTTTTTCACTATTGAAAAAATACATAATCTCACAAACTTCAAACTTCTGTGTGTTTGCCATATGTCTAGCAGAAACCCTTATAGGATGCAGAAGTAGAATGCTAGGAATGTTTTGTAATGTGAAATCCTCATCAGTATGCAGTGAGGAAGTCACAGTTGGACGGTTTTGGCAACAATAACTGTCATTCTAGGGTGGTTTGGAAGTGTTTGAAAACTGCTGTTATGGAGACTTGGATTTGATGTTACATTAGTGATCATTAAACTATATTCAAAAATTTGAAGTCAAAATCAGTGCAAAGCATTATTTTTTTAAGACTTTTTTCAAGAATACAATATTCCTACTGATCCAGTCCATGTATACATGCTACTTCAGTGAGATGCAAACATATTTGTCAAACAATTCCAAAAATATTTCGAAAAAACAAACAAACAAACAAACAAACAAATAAATAATTCTGCTATATTTTTTGATAAAGATTTTGAAAAAAAGGACCTTATTAAACATGGCAAGTATATGCATTTGCCCTTTGCCTATCATTCCCACATATCACAGTGATATTGTACCAGCTCCCAACGTCTTCTGTGGGACGAAGCCTTTGGACGTCCACTGAGCCGAGGCTGACTCTAAGAATCCTGAGACATCTCCATTTAGACTCTGTGATACTAAGGAGATCTGAAGTCCATGATCCTTACACCAATACAACATTTGTTTGACTGTATATTACAATCACACCCCCAGTGTCACCCCTATGAGGATGGGTTCCCCCTTGAGTCCGGTTCCTCTCAAGGTTTCTTCCTTTACCAATTTAAGGGAGTTTTTCCTTGCCACTGCTGCCCGAGTCACCTCAGACTTGCTCATAGGGGGATAAATACATACAGATTGTGAACTATTTATATTTAATAATAATCTTGAATTTTTATTCAGTTAATTCTTTTTCTTTTATTATTCCTTATGTTTACCTTCTGCTCTATGTTTATGTTCTATAAAGCTGCTTTGAGACAATGTCTATTGTAAAAAGCGCTATACAAATAAACTTGAATTGAATTGAATATTACAATGTGTGTCAAGGGAAAATGGAGCAGCATATGTTTTTTAGTTAAGGCGATGAACTGTTTGTTCCCTGATGCTCCACAACCTTAGCACAGCTTTTTGGAGACATCTTATAATATTAAGAAGCACATAGCCCTCTAATGTAAATGCAATGTCAAAGAATAATATTGCCACACTGCAGATTTGCACATTATATGATGATTTTTCTGCTGAAATATCGAATCAAACCAATTTAAGAAATAGGTGTGCAGTGCAGCACAGAAATGTTTCTCTAATTACAAAAGAATACAATTTATTTACAGATAGCTTATGCTTTTGAGTGGTAACTATTTTCTGCTTTATATGTGACAAGATTTATGTTGATATTTTAGTGGTAATGGAATGGAATACATTTATATTTATCTATAATCATTAAGGGGTAAAATATCACACAAACCCTGAGACATAAAGAAAGATATAAAAGAGGAAATTGTGCAGACAGTACATAATGAGAGTGACAAAAAGAGTGACACAGAGGCCATGTGCAAAGAGCACATTTTACCACTGGCAAGTTTTCTGGTTATGACTCTAAAATACAAAATGAAAGATTGACACTATATTCTGAAATTTACACTTGAAGATTGAAAACAGGAGTTAAACTATAGAAAATGTACTTTAAGTTGAAATCTAAATGTAAAGTTCACACTTTAATCAACCAAAATGAATGTTCACAGATCACTTAAATGCCTTCTTGTAACGTCTGATCTTATTGAAAGAAGACACATGTAGCACAGTCGGTTAAAAATTAGTTTTTTTGCAAAACTCAAGCTTTTCCACCTACCATGCCTGCTTTAATAAACCATGGGTGCATTAAAGCTCCATGTCCAAGAGCTTTATTCAGATAATCTGTGTCATGCCATCTTTAACAATAAAAACAATTTCACACTTTTACAGTTTTATATGAAGAAGGATGTACAGTTGTTGGGTTTTTCAATGATGTCAAGATCATTTTTGGAGAGTCTAAATAAGTATACAAAGAAGCATATGCAAAGGAAAGTGAGGCAAACTTCTTTTTCCAATAGTATATATAAATGTTAGGAAACATTCAGTTGAATGCTTGAAATGATAATTTAATTTATGATGTGCTTCAGGAATGCCTATATAGTTTATACATTGCTACAGAGTGGCATGTTCCTCTTGAACTGTGTCTTGCACAATCTTTGGAAAATGTAAAATCAGCTATAATGTTGCTTCATATAATGGCACCTCTCCATGACTTGTGTCAGTGTTGGCTGTCTTGCCCAGGCACGCATGTTCCCATCCTATATTTGCTGATGCTCAAGCTTCACTGAGTTAGCCTGCTTTGCTTTGCTAGCATCTCACTTTGCTGTAAGTGAGATGCTAATCCTCTTGAATGCTTCAATGAGCTTTTATCAGCCTTTATTTGCCCTGAAGCTCTATGACACACCAGATATTGGTCACAGAGGTGTGTATTCTTGTTTGCTTCAAATCATGTCTTTGTTATACCTCAGACCATGCTGTTTGTTTCCCAGGATCCACCTTAGTTCTGGGTTCTTCAGCAAATGTCTCCTCCAGCAGATCTGCCTCCAGTTCAGCTACAAATCACTGCTCTACTACTATATATAGTATAGTATAGTATATATCTATATATATATACTTGGCTCACCAGAACATATATATATATACTTGGCTCATCTGGGGATAACAGAAGCACAGTACCTGGGGTATCACATTTCACCAGGCCAGTCAAACCTCAGAAGGAGAAAGTGGAAGCGGTAAAGGAATACCCCCGTCCCACGAACAAAAAACAAGTACGTGCTTTACTGGACTTGGCTGGGTACCCCGACGGATGCCATTTCACCTTGGTCACCAACCATGCCCCACAGCAGTGGATGGCACACACCAAGGACTCTGACACTGAGGTAACTCGATGGTTCCTCTCTTTGAAACAGCATAAGATCACACTTTGGCCCATGAATCCCATAATCCTGAAGAAACATTGGCAATTCAGCACCATGGATAGTACCGCTAAGTGTTATTCTGCCCTCTTCACCATCCTGCAGGTTAATTAGATAAATTTTCTGCAAAAAGCAAGTCATACACATTGAATAAGAATTTAAGCATGTAGGCCAACCCACATTAAATCGGATCTACTCACTAAATATGATGCATTATATTAATTGAGTAGATCCAATTTAATGGCATACTGTTTAGTTCATTACCATATGGTTTGCAACAGAACCTAAACTCTTTTAGGTATTCTGATCTAGTATTAAGAGAATTAAAACTTTTCCAGTTTTCACACATGCATGAGCAGAAACTCTGCCCTTTTAGCTAGTACACTAACATTAGTTATTGTGATCATGCTTCATGAATTCCCATTTGTAACATTAACACTGTTGATTAACTGTGTTTGTTCTTCAAGTTCAGAACATTACAGAGATGATGATAGTGGACTAGGCAACACAAGACATTGAAAGAGAGGAAGGCGCTTTCCCTGTTGTCAAATCTGTGTGAAACTGTACCAGAAATCTGGGGGTAGCTTACTGGAATTACTTCTTTCATGTGAAGGATCCATTATGTCTGAGCTGGCATATGACATGAGCATTTGAATATTCCTGTCAAATTTAGCATTAGTAAATGACATAATTAATCTGACTAAATTACTGTGAGTTACTTGTATATTGATAACTGTGGTCATACAAAGGCTAGTTCAGTTATTAGTGTTATTACTTCAAAACTTATTTAGTTTATTTCTGGAAAATCAAGATGCCTGCCATCCAGTCTGTATTGCATATGTAGGTCTAAACAAAGGAAATGATAAATACTCTACAAATGTCAAATCCTTCAAACAAAATGAAAGATATCATCTGTGATCAAGTTGCCTAAGTCAAATTGCTTGGTGTTATATAGGATTCGGAAACTATCAGTCATTATTAAAAGTGTTCAGATACAAAACCTCTTGGTGAAATGTCAGGCAACTGACTTTGCGAGATAATAAAAGCTTGACGAAGCTTTTGTCTGGGGTCTCTGGAATGAATGACCCCTAGTAACCTTTATCTGTCTCACAGTTCAACTGAGAATGTGTCTCTGGGTCTGACTGCTGAAATACCAGCAATCTGCATGTTAGAGGAGCTGGTGACTGGGCCAAAAGACGGTTAGTGCATATGGGAAGACTTTCACTGTTGCACAGCATGCTGCAGGCAGCATTCTAATGAGGTCATCAATAACCCCAAACAGCTGCTCAGAAAGAGAGACTCATCTGTTGAGAAAATGCAATGAGGGAGGATTTCCTGAGGAAAAAAGGGGCAACTAACTTGTTGGATCTATTCATTGCCAGTGTTGTCGGTTAAATTCAGTTAGAGGGGTTCAGTCATGTATGAGTCTATTTGATACATCCCAGAAAGGTCTTTATGGGAATTCAACTTATTTTCCCAATTGACTTTTCATTCCTTCACTTCCTTTACCATTTATTATAGATGTGGCTTAGCAAAGAAAGGAGTAAGAAAGGAACAAAAGCTCTTGTGTTTGTCAAACAGTGTCTATAGGCCTATCTAGAATGGACCTTTATTTATTTAATAAATGACTGATTAACCGTTCAACTAATTACTGAGTAAGTTAAATTAATTAGTAACAAGAACAAACATTTAATATACTTTATATTTAGTATGAGCTGTGTCTATACAGTACAAGATACATCCATACATAAGTAAGATTGAGGTTGCGTTATTATATATTCTCTGTAATAGCATAAAATTGTTCACCTACTGCATAGGAAAATTACAGGAGTCTGTTCCCATGCGAATAGAGATGAAAAAAATAAAGAAAATTGATGTTTGGCGAATTTGCTTATAAAAATAAATAAATCATACTTGAGTTTTCAAATGCAATGAGCATAAGGAAAGGGTAGAAAGGTATAAAGAGAAAGCACACAGACAAAATTGATCTTAAAGTATTGTCTTATTTTAAACAGCAACACCAATTAATATTGCAAAAAGTATCATTAGGTTGAGTTTTGACAGTCTAACTTTATTTCTGAGCTGACTTTTTATTCTACTTGGGTTTTTGTTGCAAAGTTTTCTTATGCAAAAATAAAAAATAAAAAAGCTGTCTGTGTGCTTTTCCTGCTACATTACCTCTTAATAGTATTTTAGAATGATGGTTTACTTAGTCCATGAGCCACTGAACCATTACTGATGTATTTATTTATAGAGAACTCAAAAGCAAGTTTTTCTTCTCTAAGTCGCTCTGGATAAAGGACATACATGTAAATGTAAACACACACACACACACACACACACACACACACACACACACACACACACACACACACACACACACACACACACACACACACAAAATACTGAAATTATTATGATTTTTCTGAATTACTACTACATTTTCACATATAATTAACTACACATGTATACATAGAACATATCATGCCAAAACTAATTGATACATTAGAATTAATTCTATAATGAAATAATTTTTTATTATTTGTAGTTGCTTAATACCTAAACAGGAATTTTCCATGTAAATTAAATATTTATTACCAGTTTTGTCAGCACATTTATGATAATAAAGAGGATTCCATAAATAAATACATAGTTATTTAAGCATATAAAAGCTTAATTAATTGCAGCACTAAGAGTAAACAAACATGCAATGAATATAACTGATTACTCACCTATGCCTATATGAATATATTATATTTCATGAATCATGTGTGTATTGTGCATATATATATATATATGTGCTGTCTAAAAGTAGACAGAAAAAAACACAGATTTCATGGAAATACCATGAGTGTTTTATCTAAAGCATGCTTGCAAGCAGGTTTTCATCTTGTGCAACCAAGTCCAAAGAACAGTTATTCAAGTAGTGCATGCCACAGATGGTTCTGAAGCAGTGGGTCATTCTGAACATGGGCAGAAACAGCACTCTCTTTCCTCAAGCCTGCTGCATGTGGAGCCACTTGGCATAAGAACAGAGCAAATGGCACAATGGGCTAATGACCAAATCTCATAATTAGTCACACAATTTCTTCCTCATTATTCCTGTATATACATAAACTGACACAGGAAGACCAACACACTGACAGGAGCTTACTGACAGGGGCTTTACAACTCTAGAAAAGTTCCATCCAAATGGAATTAGTCACTAAATGAAGTGATTTTCATGGGGAGCTGTCATTATCACCATTCCCACTTACATGTTTTAGAAAGAAAGAAAGAAAGAAAGAAAGAAAGAAAGAAAGAAAGAAAGAAAGAAAGAAAGAAAGAAAGAAAGAAAGAAAGAAAGAAAGAAAGAAAGAAAGAAAGAAAGAAAGAAAGAAAGAAAGAATCCCTACTGTATGTAACTGAATATAGTAAGTCAAGATAGAGAGTGTTCTGTAGGTAATGATACCATGTGGGAAAATGTCAACAAAATAGATGAGCACCCTCCATCTTGACCGAACACTGACACACACACACACACACACACACACACACACACACACACACACACACACACACACACACACACACACACACACACACACACACACACACACACACACACACACACACACACACAGGAAGACAAGCTTGAATTTCAAGAACCACAAAAGATTTTATGAAAATTCAGCAAAGCAAGCATCAGAACATATGGTGCAACTGATCAAAAAGGAAGCCAGCAGTGTTATGCTTGACAAAGCCAGCAGAGTTATGCTTGACATTGTTGAAGCAAAAAGCAAAAATCTTGATTGAAACCAAACATCAATGTTTGATTTCAACTTCTTTGTTGAAAACACAGGATTTACATTTAGATTTGACATTACATATAAAATTTGTAATGTCTATACCAATACTAAAATGTGTGAAATGTGTTCTGTCTATCATATGTGGGTGTTCACACAAAGTTCACTGCATACTGAAGCATTATCTTTCCATTCAATGATCTTAGAGGCCAGAACATGTTCCAGCATGATAATGCATCTGTGCACAAAGCAACGTTTATGAACATTGGATGGTGACAAAACTCTAGCAGCCTGCACAGAGCCCTGACCTCAACACCTAGGGACTGAATTGGAATGCTGACTGAGCCTCAAGCCTCCTCACCTGACATCAGTTCCTGACCTCACTAATGCTCTTGTGGCTGAATGGGCAAGCCCGCACAGCCAAGCTCCAAAACTATGTAAAAAGCCTTCCCTGAGCAGTGAAGGTTATTATAACAGCAAAGGAAGACTAAATGCAGAATGGGATGTTCAGTGTGATGGCCAGGTGCCCATCAACAAACATTTGGCCATATAGTGTAAGTCATGTAGAACATAATTTTATAGACTTATGGTCATGTACAGCAAAAATAGTAGTGTTATAGTGTTATAAATAAGGTGTCTAAATAACTATCTAACTATCTAACTACTGTAACTAAGGTGTCGAAATGGACTGCTATGCTCTACTAAAGCATAAATCCAGTGGTATATACTATTTGGACATTGGAAACAGCTGTATCTCTGCAGTTAGCCCTGGTTACTGGTCCAGTCTTAGTTGATTATATTGTGGCCTTGCTAATGTGCCACTGAGCAAAATCGTTGAGTCTCTGATTATTGCAGGTTCTGTTAAGTCAAGATATGTAATATAGTATTGATGGCACAAACATAGGTGTGTATAAATGTACAGTACTGTACTTACTGGCAATATCAGCATTGTCTGATTACAGTTTTCCACTATTTATGGAAGCCCTGCCTGAGAAAATGTCAAGCACTGAGCAGAAATACTTCACTTGTCATGGATCTCATTGACAGGAAGCCCAACATGTGTTTGAAAGCTTTGACAGATAAGCCAGAGAAGTGATGCGTGGAATAGGAGGGGATATTTCAGCATAGGAACCTAAACCAAGGTAAACGGAGGATGGTTTCTGGTTTTGTGAAGGTCTGTGGTGGGAGTAAGGTGGAGGGAAGAATGTAAGAAGGGGAGCACAAAATTCTAATGGCTGATAAGAGATCAGCTTTCCTGAGTTTGGGAGGGGGTGAGAGTGACAGAAAGTAATGGATTTTTGTGCCTGTTGTGATTAAGAGCCTGTACTAAAGCTGCGATAATGTGCTGATATCTGCAGGGAGCTGCCTGATGCACGCTGATGATAAAACCCAGGCACCAGGAGAAGCAACTCTTTTGCTCACTCTGCTGCAGCCTTGCCTCACATGCCCATTCTGTAGAAAATCTCCTCATTTGTTTTCTGCATGTGCTTCCATAGATAATTTGGTTCCTAAAGTGTGATTCTTTCAAACAGTTCTTATCATAACAAACCTCTATAATCGTGTTGCAAACACAGATTTGCATTTTGAAACACAATATTTTTTTGCAGCTGAATCCCCTACAGTGCAAAATGATCCTGATTCTTTGTTCATTTTATTTATTTATTTTACATATTTGTAGACAACAAAGGTTACATTTTCTCTTTTTATCTTTTTTCCTCCCAAAATCTGCAAATAGCCAGAGCTTGCCCTGCAACAGTGCCAAGAATATAACACGCTTATCCCTTCTTGATTCATAATCTTTGGTTTGCTTCTCATTACATTTTGTACCCCATTGTGTAAGTAGTGTTTTGAAGTTATTGTTATTGGGTTCATATTTGGTGTTATCTTGGTACCTATTTGTTGTAGGTATCCTTGAGCAACTTAGTGTAGCCTTATATTCTCAAGCTGTGTGTTTCTTTAGATTTATTGCTGTGTGTTCCTAAGTACTAAATACTTTATGTACTGCGTAAACAGCACTGAAAAACTGGGCAGGAAGCCTTCTTATGACTTCTGAGTTGTTGAAGCATTTCCATATATATATACTCATTAACCTGCCTGCATTAATATATATATATATATATTATATATATGTATATATATATATATATATATATATATATATATATATATACTATATACTATATATATATATAATATATACTTGCGTTAGTGCAGTGAGACATTTATTATGAGAGACCTGGTGATACGCTGGATTCTAATATAAAGCAAAGGAAAACATAGCACTTAGCGATTACAGAACAGCTTGTATAAAACTATGCATTTGCAGTAAAGCGTCCTTAATGTAGATTTAAGTGCACACTGTCCTGTGTGTAGAAGTAGTTAAGATAAATGTTTAGACACATTTTTACCTGTTAATACTTGTTAATCATTTTCAGTCCTACGCCAATAAAATGTTTGCATTAAAATAATGTTTAAAATATAGGAATGAATTATGATAAATCATTTTGCTACATGATCAGTGTGAATTAGCATATTTCATTTTAATGCAAGACATTGAATTCTTGTATTTTTAATCATGTAAATGTGGTTTTGATGCTGGATAAAATGTAGCTATTGTTTATCTGGCAGGTTTGATATCCTTTTAGTTTGTGCGATTTTTAGTTTAGTTTTATTTTAACACTGATGTTCACACTATACCATTCATCTGATGAACAGATAAGCATTAATTAATTCAATAATAATTCTTTTTTCATACTTTTTCTTTCTTTTGCCCATAATTGTCTTTTATCAATTCATAATAGCTCAGTTCATGTTTGGTAAAATAGACATCGTCGTTGGGTAAAATATAACTTTTGTTGGATACAGCTGCACCGAATGTGACATTCAAAGTTGCGCATGGATTTTTCAACAACGACATGTCAGACAGTCAGTGAGTCAGCGAAGGACATTCACTATTCTTGTATTCAACTGACATCAATATGGAGGGAAAAGAAAACACCAATTCAGGGACGCATAAAAATGTCCATATTATGTCAGAATGTTGTATATGCTTGATATATGATGTGGCATGACATGGTTACTCATATACAAAACATATGGCGAAATCTGACAAAGTTTCATGGCTATCACAGAACAAAGGTTCTGTAAAAAAAAAAAAAAAAACTATACCAACACATTTTTACTACCTCTAGGCCCGTGACATTGCCAATTTACTTGATACTACCATTACTTCTTAACTGGTCCCATGGGTTTACTTACTGAGGAAAAACAAGTCAGTCCATTTCCAAACCATATGTCCCTCTGTCCCTTGGGAGCATGCCTCCAGCTGCCGGGATGCTTTTTACTTCCTAACAGACACACAGACTTAGATTTGACAGCTACTATATAAACTTCTCCAGCAGGCTACTGAGGTAGAGCAGAAGGGGCTTATAAATATAAATTTGCATCATTAGCAGTGAGAAAGAGCATTTATTGTCACACAAGATACCAGGAGAAGAAGACATGTTCATTTGAAGCTGGTCATGGCAGCTGCATCTTCTGCAGGAATTGCATGACCATGTAATTGTTAAAATGACCAGACCACTGATATATGACAGACAGACAGACAGACAGACAGACAGACAGACAGACAGACAGACAGACAGATAGATAGATAGATAGATAGATAGATAGATAGATAGATAGATAGATAGATAGATAGATAGATAGATAGATAGATAGATAGATAGATAGGTCTTTATAGTAAATCGGTGTGAAAAATAGAATGCCTTATATTCAATGCATTATTGCATTATTACATGCATTATTATGTACATGCATTGTTATGGCTAGTTATACACCTATTAATTTATAATAAACCATTCCTTATTTATTCTTCTTGTATTTGTTCTCCTAAAACCTATTTTAACCTAATACTGGGAATACTGTGATGGAACTTAAGTTATTCACAGGTCAATCACGTTCACTTTAGAGAATCCAGTTAACCTACTGTCACATAATTCAGGATTAAACCCCAAAAACTGCAAAGCTGTAACACTAACATCGACTGCTACAATACTGTGCCCCATACAATAGTAGCTGTTGTTGATTGGAATTTTATATGAGATAATATTATGGATGTATCAACTGTTATTGACTTAAAGGTCGAAATGCACAATGTACACTTCATGTATATGTAATTAATAAACCTGATACACTATGATCTCAATACGCTATGGCAGGGCATTGTGTCAGGTACTCCATCTTGCTTTATCTAAACCACAGTGTTTCATGTTCAGGTAATTACTTGTATGATCATGAAATATGATCAGTAAATATGTATGTCTGGAAGCTAGAGTATTATTAGAGAAGAGCAATTTTAATGCTGTGAATTTTTCATAACTGCTTGCGTTGATGTGTTGCAGCTGAACTGAATTCAGACTGTGGTGTTTTCATTATCAGCAGAGTTAGGAGGTGGGGAGCAGCTGTTAATTGCTGTGGGATCACCATGTTAAATTTTTAAAGGAAAAGAAAAACCTTATTTATAATAACTGTTTTTTTTTTCAGGCCGTGCTGTTATTTGCAGTACGAAACAAAACACACCCTGAGACTTAGCTTGCAGGTAAGACTTTCAACCTTTAACATAATCAGTGCCTGTAAACATTCCTGGCACAGAACACCACCTGACAAATGTTTCTATGGTCTAAGTGAAAAGAAGGCTTACTTTTTATTTGATTCCACCTTTTGGAGGGGAAGAGGTATACTTTTACTCTGCAGAACGCAAGTGACACTGCAACACTTTTAAAGACATATATTAAGGTCTTATTTTAGCTGATTATTTTTTCTGATGACCCTGAAAGGGCCTTTGAATGTTTTCAAACTTTGTTTTTTTATTTTCTTTCAGATTTGAAGAATATATAAAATATACCGTATAGGCTGAAAATATATCCAGTAAATTACAGATCAGTATGCTTTCAAAAGTATTATAATATTAATGTTAATTAATAATAGGCAAATAATTAATAGGCAAATACATTAGCTATTTGTCTTAGACAAGTTATTAAATTAGTGTTGATTAGTTTTTTAGCCATCTAGACTAGTTACTTCAATGCTTTTTTCTTTCTAGAGGTTGGCAAGAAGGCATTCTATTTCCTCATTATCAGTATTTTACTAAAACCGAAAGCTCTTTAACCGCAATTTCTTTTGAATAAATTGTAATGCATTTCAACTTAAGGAGTTACAGCACTATATAACAAATAAACCAAACTGAAATATTTTTTTTTCTTAGCTAGCATTTAGCATACCACTACATCCACAAAAATATCTTTTTCTGCCTTTTCTGAACTTTTTATATTTAAATTTCTTGTTATTTTTTGCAAAAGTTTAAATAACATTATTCCTTTGCAGTGTTTAAACAAATTTTGGTCATCATGCACATTGCACCATGACAAACAAGATCTAACTCAATGGTTGCCCTGTTAATACCAGTACTACCTACAGTATAAGGAACACTGAGTCTTTCTTACAGACCCACGTCCATACAAAGAACTGGGGCACCTAAGGATATACACATGCCTCAGCAATAATATGATTTCCGAGCCATGTTTAACAAAGTACAGGCCGCATAACTATCACTTCATCACATTATCAGGCAACGAGGGGTCGAGATGATTATCATCAAGGTGAAGGCAGTTACGGACTGGCCACCCGCAAGCAATGTAAAAGAACTTCAGTGATTCCCGGAGTTCGCCAACTTTTATTGACAGTTCATACATAATTACAGCACCATTGCTGTTTATCTTACCAGCTTACTACAGAGAAAGCCCAAGAAATTTATTCTGGACAGACCCAGCTTAGACTGCCTTCAACATCCTCAGGTGGTTTCATGACCGCACCCGTTATAAAATCCCTAACCCTAAACTCCTGTTTATTTTTGAACTGGATGTGTTTAACTGTGGGATAGATGCCACCAATGCCCGAGTCCATTCTACCCCCTCAACAATTCTCTGTTGGGAACTGATGGAAGAGATCACCTGTGTTTAACAAGCAGCGGTGCCCCCTCCAGAATGCCCACCCTTTGTAGCCTTGAAGGGTCTTCCCACCACTATGTGGATAGCCCAAGTACTCTTTAACCACGTTTTTCAGATTTACTGGCTCCCCGATGCATTGCATGTACAGTTTAGAGTATTCTTCCATTGACTAGTTAGCCTAAACTCAGGCTACCACCCACAGTCCAAAAGCTAAGCTGAACAGACTAAACAAAAGTTTGTGCGATACCTTTGGGCTTAGCTCCACCACAAACAACACCACTGGAATGACTTCCTACCATGGGCCGAATATGCCTAGAACTCACTTTTACACTCCTCAACTGGCCTCACCCCATGTCAGTGCATGTTAGGTTACCACTTTTCTGATGGTCAGAGGAACTGCCTGACATTCCAGTGGTGGACGACTGGTTTCAGTGTTGTCAGAAGGTCTGGGAAAGTGGCAATGTTCACCTGCAAAGGGCCATCCAAGGGCTGACCTTGTGAGGCTGTACACAAAAAAACTGAGACCCTGTCGCTTATAGACTTCAACTCACTGTTCATTATCGAGTGTTGCCCACCTTACATGAATCACTGTTTAGGCCTGCCTACAGCATACAGATGCCTAACGACACCCATACAAGCCCCCGACTTGACGTCAAGGGTCCCCTGCATACCTCGTCAGGAAAATATGAGATTCCAGGAGAAGGCAGGGACAACTGCAACACTTGGTAGACTGGGAAGGGTATGGAAAGAAGGAATGATCTTGAGTCAACACACAAGACATACTGGATAACACCCTAACCACAGAATTTCATTGCACCCACACAGATCACCCAGCACCCAGACCTAGGGGACATCTTAGAAGAACACCAACTGGTGTTCATAGAGAGCCAATCCTGCTCCAGTCTGCCAAAGGGTGCTATCATTAGATACCATTTCTGGGTCAACCGTCCACTTCCAGGAATAGCAGACATTTAAGTTAGCTGTTAATGCCAGCATGATGCAAAGTATTGTTAGTCTCTTCTAATTCTGCTATATTGTATGTTTCTTTGTATATTGACCTTGCACCACATTTTGCAGATTACTCTCTTTGTCTTGTGATATGGAGTCGTTTGTTATACTGACGGCCTCCTCTTGTATATTTGGACTTTGTTTCCTCTACCTGCTTTTGTGCTGTGATTTGGATTTGTTCACCTGCCCTTTTTATTAAATCTGTAATTAAACCTGTACATGGATACAACTGGTCCACCATCTGGTTTGTCACACACATATTCTGATTCAGAATTCAGAATGGATGTATCTACAATGACAATCAGTGCACACAGACATAATTATTGTAATCATTTCCAACTTGGTCATGTTGCATTAGGTTTTCCATACTCTGCACACCTGTAACATTTAAGTATTGCACTTTCTTATGTTTCTGTCCTATTTAATTACTTACACCCTCTGTTATTAGCTTTGTCTATTCTTTGTACCCAGCTTCCTTATTTAATCTAATTACCCCTCACCACACTCTATCATCCAGCTTTTTTCTTGGATCTTTATATTTTATTTTTATTTTTTTTAATGGGGTTTTGCCTTTGATAACCATGCCTATCTACAGTATGACCTCACCATTGTCTGTAAACCTTTAAAGCCTTAGTAAAGCTCTGCAATTGGATCCATGCCTGAATTTAGTGTCTTACAGTCTTCTTTCATGCCATGTAGGCATTTTTTATCCCCATAATTACCTTGGCAGTAAGATCCTGATGAGGTTGGTCAGGAATGAAGACTTCTATTAAGTTGGTTGTTGTACATGAGGGAAAATTACAGCCTCATAAAGCAGAGCTCGTAGCAGTCGCCAATGTGCACTGTAGCATGAAGAGCAAGCTCACCCTCTGCCACCTTGTATGTTTCACTTGTTTCACAAGTTTTACTGCCCAGGGGGACACACTAAACACTATATGTTTGAAGGGGGTAAGATGCAACACACACACATATACACACACACACACACACACACACACACACACACACACACACACACACACACACACACACACACACACACACACACACACACACACTCTGACTTACACACATATAATAATACTAACCATCAAATATCAAATTCATATTTCTTTGAACATGTAACTTACTGTAGTGTTATGCTGTTTATTACTGCTCTTTGCAAATTATATGTAATTATCTTTGAAATTTACAAGTAAATTGTAACCTAATGTATGTGTGTTGTGATCTACCTCCTCTTCTTCCTCATGTCTGTAGGGCCTTACAATATGGGTCTTTTCTCTTTAGGTCCTCATTTACAGACACTGCATCTGCATGATGAAGGACCACAGTAACACTCTTCCTGCTGTATAATGAGCACAGAATTTATTTCATAAAAGGCAAAGCTGTCCAATTAATCCAAGTAATGGCTCTAATTAAGTTAGCTAAGTGGCAGGATGACGTACTGACACTCAAGCAGTTGAAGGTCATTTGGGAATGCATATTTAAAAACAAGCTTTACAAATTAGACCTCAGTTTGTGTAGCAATTGTAAAAATGAATAAAATCCATGTGAATTAGGCATATATTACTTATGATATTATATATGATAAATATAATTGATTTTTAATGAATTTTTTATCTAAGGGAAAAAAATTCATATTTGTAATTGATAGATTTCCATTTAGGTATAAATATCTATAGATTCCATGAATAGACTTCCCCCTCATTTACTGTCTTACTTTATACATAAAAAAATTTATTGTGATTAAGTGCATGTGCGTATATATGTGAGGGAGTAACATCATTCATCAAATAATTTGTGGAAAAATGTTTTATTAATTTCAAAAGAAATGAATTTCACATAGTTCACAGCAAATTTATATGTACTTCAGAATAATATAAATATATAATGTTCATGTATTCCTTCATCACAGATAATCTATTTTTACCATTTCTAATAGCATACCACTACATAAATAATAATCATTTAACACATACAAAGGGATCTGGTAGTTTTGTGGTTAAGGTGTTGGCTACCAATCGAAAGCTTGTGAGTTTGATTCCTACTGTACGTCTACCAAGTGGACACTGCTGGGCCCCTGAGCAAGGCCCTTAACCCACAGTTGTATAAAAATGAGCTAATATGTAAGTCGTTCTGGATAAGGGCGTCTGTGAAATGGTATAAATACAAAAAAAACAAAAAACATTAACCATAACCATAAATGTCTCATAATGACTTCTTTGTACCCTAGGATGTACTTAAAGATACATGGTGTATATAAATTCCTGTAGTTATTTAGTTAGATATTTAGTCATTTAGTCACATCACAGTATAACAAAATCGAAATAAATGTTGCTAAACAAATTTTCCTAAAATGAATTTGAAGCTCAAAGACATATGGCATATTTATTTTTTTAGGACTGGTTAGTACTAATTAGAATTTTAAACTCTACAGAGAAAATCATCAAACCCAGCATATGTACTGTAATTCAAATATCAATAGACTGATTCAAAAACATTTTTTCTTATATATGTATTTCCATCAGAATTATTATCTTTATTAGAATCCCTGTGTCAGTTTCACACCTACTGTTTGTACATGTGATGCATGTCGACTCCCATTAAATACTTTTTTATAACTGTCAGAAGCAGATGCTGGGACCTCACATTCCCCTCCCACATGGATTTCTAACAAAGTTTAGCTGATGCTGTCAGAGAATTCTCAACACAGGGCCAATAGACTTCACCTGACTTCATAGACCAGTTGAACCTTCAGTGTTTTTATGTGATGCTGGATAAGTGAATTAGGGAAAGAGCCATATAAACAAACCACACACTTGCCTCCTCCATATAGTTATAATATCCTGGGTATAAATAGGTGGGAGCATGGGTCTGGAAATTCACAACCCACTGGTCATGGAACTTGCATGATGATGTGCCAGGGCACATCATAGGGCCAGGAACTTGCATGCCTAATAACTAGGCACCTTGCATACTGAGGGATCTGCCATGAATAGAGCCCACTGGGTGGATAAGTGAGATGTTCCCCACAGATTGGCAATAATGAAACCAGGGGATGTCATGAGTGGTGAATGGGGGTGGCACTACATCATTAAAGCAGACTGTACTAGCCATGTATGCTGTTGGAACCATCAGTGAATGAACATTAGATATTAGAAATATTAGAGGCCACTTCTCACCTTATACTGCATCCAGTCATTAGAGCCTTGCAAACAGTTTCTCGGTATCTAAGCCAGGGTGTCTTTTGTTGTGCTTGCACTAATATCACTCATGTGTTTCTCCCATGATCCTGAATGACATCAACCCCATTTTTTTCTCAGGTTGTAACCTTACTAAAGACTGAAGGAACCACTGTCAATGAAACATAACTGGGATTATACTAACAGATGTCATGATTCAGGTGTGCTCATTAGGAAATGTTTATCTTTGCAAAAAGAATATGCAAAGGTAGAAAAAAATAATTAAGAATGCTTGGATGAAAGTCCTGCTGGGCAAAATATTCAAGTATTTATAATGGGTGTGTGATTCAGAGTTTGTTAATTATTGCTACAGCTCTTGAATGAAACTGTTTTGGTATCTTGTGATTCCTGTTTTTCCATTATGGTACTTAAGAGGGCACTTGTCAGAGGGGAGTATCTGCAAAATGTGGACGGGGTAGCCACTGTGTAGGCTCATTTGAAATATGCACACTTCCTTAATCTAGTTAAGAAAAAGTCCTATAAAGATGGTTGGCTATAGTCAGTGGTCATCTCAGCTATTCTGAGAATATTCTCAGCAGAAGCTGCTAATGATGATATTAAATTCAAGATTCCTATCATCCATGGCAAAAGCAGAAGGTGCCATTGCAAAAGCAGAGAAATCAATGATGTAACAAATACAGATTTAATTTTGTTGGGTTGTCTTTATAATAAATGAGCTCCTACTAGTAAACTGTCCCAATCCAGATAAGCATGTTTACCTTTTTTATATGAACTCTGTAACTGATCTTTTCTTGCTCCCTTGGCAAATGTTCTGCTTACTGCTTTTTCATCAGCCATCACAGTAGAACTGGCAACCTCTAGACACTGGAATCACTTAAGGTTTTTCTGCAGTAACTTGCCGATGCTGGTACTGCTATAATCTTTAGGATTTGTCTGAGGGTGTTGTGTGTAAACTGATAGAGTACCTTGACTTCAGTGAACCGTGAGGGGGCCACTATTGAAACAGTTGGACCTCCAGCAGATAAAGTGCTATATAAATATAGATTGCCTCACCATTCAATTGAAACTTAATCCACAGCCATGACCTGGAGAACAACTATTGTCCACAAACAGGACCAGCTAAGACCACCTTTGTTTGCCCAAGGAACAGTGACATTCCAGGAAAATGTGTTGTTTTTCCTCTTCCTACACATTTTCAACTAAAATTTGACCTTCAAAAGAGGGGGCCATTGTGCTTGTGGCAAATGTATATTCCTCTGCAGGGAAAGTGATGAGGGAGTATTTATGTGAATAATATTAGCCTCAAAAATGTAAACTATTCCATATTCTGGAAGCTTTACCAGAAATTCTTCAAATCAGGTATCTACATTAAAACATGTAAAGAATATCTGAAATAGGTTGGTGTCAGGGCAAATTTCTTCTGCATTGTTAGAGTGAAAACCTGAAAATTAAAGTTATAGCTCAAAACAAATTTTAATGGTATATAGCATTGTCAGTCTAGCATTTTTCATATAGAATTCATTTGTTGTGGCAAAATTGCACTGAGAGATTTTGTAGCAATACATTCCCAGCTTGGCTTGCATGTGTTACAGTAGAAGTTACTGAGAGGAGAGTGGTTTGTGAAGTGAGAGGATTATTAATGTGAAAACGTGTTTATAGGATTCAGCCCTGTCAATGAATGCAAAAACCTGGTCTTGCCTATTATTATATAGTGCCTTAGGTGGCAAGTGTACCCTTTCTATTTGTTCTATTCATGTAATATCTGTTGATACGCATATATACACAAAAATATATACATAAATGTATTATTTAATTTTTACATTTATTTATTTATTTGTTTGTTTGTTTCTATTTAATATTTACCATATTGCTTTGCAAAAGACCTTCTGGAGGCACCAGCTTTAAATGCACTTCTTGTTGTTGCAATGTGGAATACGGTTAGTTTAAAATGCCAAATTCTTCCATTTTTATAAAAGAAAATGACTTACTTCAGCAACAGCAGTGGGAAATCCATACCTTCTCCCTTGTGGTCTGGATAGAGTATTTAAAAGACAGAAAAATGCATTAGACCAACTTAGGAAGTTATTTGAAATTTACAAGGATTAAAAACAAGTATACACTTGTATTATTCAACACAAGTCAAAGGCTAGAAGTAGCTGAAATTGAAAGAAGAGAGTTTTAAGGAGGTTCAAATCAAGTTTGAGTCACTCATGAACACTCATTTAATTTTTTTCATGTCCAAATACAAATGTCAGTATTTCTGAAACAAGTAAGGAAACATCTTAAGACTCACCTCTAACAGCTAAACATTACAATAACTTTTCCAGGGAAAATCTCATACAGCCTATGTAACTACTGTACAGTATATCAACCTAGGACTGCCAATTGTTTTGATAATGATGCTAGTCCCCCGCTATGTCAAGGTGCGCTTGTGGAGCTGTTTGGGGCACATTAACATGGTAAGACATATTCATAGATTAGATCATTGATTATGAATACAATTTTAAATAGTCTAATGTCCTGGGGATTTAACTTTTTGCAGCCAATGGGAATTCTGATGCGTTTTGGTCATAAAAGATTCCCCTCTGTACTGATTTGTAAACACATTTGTTTTTCTGTGCCACCTGTTTTAGATGTTGGTTAGTATTCTATAGAAAGATGTGGTCTATTCATTTGGAATTTTGGCATATTTTTTGAATTCTTGTTACAGTGAACATCTCAGAATATCTCAGGCTTTGAAAAACTGAACAACCAAGCAATGGAACACATAAGAAGCACAGAAAAGCCCATATGCCATTATGCAGTGCTGAATATTGCCAGCAGTGGGTCTAAAGTCCATTTTGTCCTTGTCGCCCTCACAAACGGGGATGAGATGGTAGGCACACCATAGGCTGAGTTTGACATTCTGCTGGCTTTGGCTTTGCTGAATACTTCTTTGTACTCTCTGTACTCTGGTGTGATGAAAAACTGTGTAAAGGACTGTGAGCTTTCCAATGAGTTAGAAGCAGCCAGAACATGTGGAACACAAAGACAGTGAGTGGAACAATGTGAGGACTAACAGTTAATTGACCTTTCCTTGACCATGATATCTGGGGGTTATGAAGATGAATCCAGGGGAATCCAAGAATGATGGGATGTATGATGATTACTGTTATGAGGAGAGTGATTTATTCCTGGTGAAGGGCACTGGTCTTGTAGAATGAAAGGATTTGTGCAGTGAGTTATGGTCACCACATCTATGGAAAAAAAAGCTTGGTTGATAATGTTCTCTGTTGGCCCAGAATCAAACAGCATTGAAAGACAAGAGAGCTCCACTTAGTGTTCTATAACAACACTTAAGGTAAATGGCTCATGTGATAAAAACACAAGAAGCACTCACTGTTGAGTAGTGAGTAATGTTGGTGGCTTGCTAAGCTGAAATGCATTGCACTTTGGGTGAAGCTTATGATGGGTAGAATTGTTCCAGTAGTAACACGTCTCCCTCTCTTGCATCGTTAAAGTTTTGTAACACTTGGTTTGATCTACTTGCATAGGCTCAGCAGTTGTGGTTTCAGGGTGTAGACTCTAGCCTGCTTGGGTCATTCTTCGATATTGAAGTCTGAGTCTGAGTGGTCTGAGTGGATAGAAAGATCAGTTAGAGTCCAGTGAGACCTGATCATTGTGGCAGGTGAGCTATGTGAGGAATTCTTGTTTCAGTCCACAGTGATACACTGCCTGGAGCACTGGTTCATTCTATCTTCTTCACATGGCAAGGGTGTAGAACTCAAGTGCAAATTCAGCACGCATCATTGACCCTACTGTTTGTGGGTAAGAAGACTTACTCTACAATTTCTTTTTCCTCTAGAGGGTGATCAGAGACCTGTAGGAAAAGTCCTATGTAACATTTGTATGACAATATGTGCTCACCTTCTTGTGAACAGACTGTCATCATCCGAGTTGAATGTCAGGGACCCCCCTGGCTGGAGATGTACTGGAGCATGAAACCCAGTACACTAAGCTAGATTTCTAGAAAATTTCTTAGTATGGGCTATGAGAAGGAGTTGAATGGGCCTGAGCCTCCGGTGCAGCTAATAAAGGCTCTAGTATGTTGGTGAGATGCTTGAGTTTGGCATTCAGCATGGCCAGCTGTTGTTGTTGCTCCCTAACTAAACGGCCCTGGGCCACTGGTGTGTCTTGCCAGCCTTGCACACCTGCTGCATTCATTTTGCAGGTAAAGTAAACTGTCAGACTTGCAGTACCAGGCAAAGATTTATTAAAATCTGGCAGACAATCAAAAAATGTGATACATGGTAAGAGTCAAAATCAAGCAGAGAATCAGGCAATAAATAAACAGGAACCAGAAACCAGAACATGACCAAAAACTAGAATAACAAACACAGGAAACAAGACTTTGAAGTATGTCAGCAAGGAGACTGTATTTATAGTGTTGTGGATGAGATGGGAACCTGCTAACTGCAATCAGAATTCAGGTGAGCAGGGACTTGATAGTGAAGAAGAATGAGCATTACATTACAGCATTACATTACAGTACAAAGAAATTCTTTTTTCACATATTACATATTAGGACCTGGCAAGGACAAAATAGAGATAGGTTGGAATCTCACACAATGCCCAAAGTGTAATATATATATATTTCGGAACATAAATTATAAGGATATATATGTGGGTCATCCCAATCCGAAACAATGCACATTAATGGTATACCCAGGTTTGTCCATCAGGCTACGAGATAGTGAAGTGTGCTTTATCAATCCAGAGAACATATCCATTACTCCAGAGTCTGAAGTGGTTATAGGGTGGTGTGATTTACACCACTCCAACCAATGCTAGCCATTGGACATTGTAATCTTGGCGTGCGTGCAGTTGCCCATTTTATGAAACTCCTGAAGCGTAGTTCTTGTACTGATGTTGCTCCCTGAGACAATTTGGAACCCTGCAGTGAGTGATGCAACAAAGGACAGTTTATTTCTATGTTCTACACATTACCCTCATTGGGTCTGCTCTGCTTTGATGCTGCACTATCGCTTTTAGATGCTTCCATTTCACAATAATAGCACTTACGGTTGACCAGGGTATGGTGGAGATTTTATAAATTGACTTGTGGCAAAGGCGGCATCTTATGACAGTGCCACTCCAGACTGACCCATTCTACTGCAAAGTTTGTCTGTGGAGATTGCAGGGGTATGTGCTTGAATTTATGCACCTGCTATATATATATATATATATATATATATATATATATATATATATATATATATATATATATATATATATATATTTGTAACCCCTTTCAGTGTATTTTGGTTGCCAATATGGACAGCATGTCAGATAAACATAATTTTATTATGATTAGAATATTATTATACTTAGCAAGAAAAACTATTCTCAAATAATGAATCTGAGTGTACATCTAGTAGAAAATTGGTATTTGGATTTGTTTATTCTTTGTTTATTCCTACATATTCCTTGCAATTTGAATAGTTTAATCAAAAAATGGTAACCAGCAAATATACTGCTGTCTGGAGCCTTTTCTGCTTTTCAATCAATGGTTGGAGGTGTGACGGACAGCTACTGTAGTTTAATGTGGTGTCACCCTTTATTTGTGATTAAATACTGTATCAACATTGTTACTGCATCAGATGATATCTGCAAGGTTTGTCTTTCACATGTAATGTCTTATACGGTATCTTCCAACCAGCTTTGCCCTTGGTTACTGAAAGTTTTTTTTTTTTTTTTCTTTTTTTTTTTGTGTTGACAAGCCCAATTTGTTAAATCCAGGGGCTCAGGGAACTTTACAAGGTTTGCTGAATTAGATTTCTACAGGGTTTTATCACCTGCAGAAAAACAGCATGAAACATGAACAGCGGTCTCCTACTAAAGCCTTACTACCAGTTTTGAAAATGCTTAGAGAGGTGATTAAAGGTTGCTCAATTAAAATTCTTCAAAGCATGTGTTTTTTTGTTTTAAATTTATTTCAGGTCTCACTATGTTTCTCTCCTACATAAAAAAGCTAAATCTCAGTTCCTAGTGAAGTTCAGTCAGGCAGTGGACAGAATTCATTAGCCATAATTACACATTTACTTGATCAGGAGTTTTGGGAGAGAGGAAAATGAAGATTATGAGAAGTCAGATTAAATGGAGCACCATGAAATGAGTGAAGCTGATTATCAAGCACTGCCAGACTGTATTTGGTGTTGGTATCCCTCTGATCGCTATCTCATTAGTGCTTTATTCATTAAACATTGGCTAATGCCTATCACGGGTCTGTGCTAATCCACACTCTGCGGTCAAGTCTGAATTGAGGACATGGCTTAGTGGGGGGAAAGTACGGGGTAAAGGAATTCACACACCTTTTGTAACAGAGGCTCTGATATAATCCACCTGTTGTAGGTATGTTAAATGATTATGCTGTCCTGGTCAGTTGCATAATTTATCAAAGCCCCTGCATTATTAACCTTCTTTAAATTAGTTTATGTGTTTGAAGGTTTGCCAATTTCAGTTGTCCTATGTACTGACTGTACACCAGGAACATAAATAGAAAGCTATTAATGTAGTGGCTTACATTTTATAGCCTTTTTAACTTAATTTTTAATCAAACTGCGTTTAATGTTTCCGTATTTTCAGTTTATTTGTTAAGAATGAACTCCATCCAGGGTGTATCATGCCTTGATGCCCAATGACGCCTGCGCCTGAGGCACAGGCTCCCCGTGACCCAAGTAGTTTGGATAAGCGGTAGAAAACAAATGAATGAATATTAAGAATGAGCAAACTGAAGCTCAGCTCAGCTAACTTTAATTCAGCTTTTAAAAGAGTTTTTACTCAGTCTTTTCATTTTTAGTGTTTTGGTTTTTTTTTCAACATAAAAATGAAGAGCTGTGCACTTGTCCCATGCAGTGCTAATTTAAAGTGATTATGACTGAACCATATTCTCTGTCATTCTGTTTATTTTTGTCTTCAAACTTTACCTATTTTGTGCCTGTGCATGAATTTTGCATGTTTTCCACTGGGATTCCACTACGTATTTTGGTTACTTCCCCCAGTCCAAAGACATGCACTGTAGGCTGATTGGCAACTCTAAATTGATTGTGGTGTTTGAATGAGTGTGAGAGTGTGTGCGATTGTGGCCAGCGATGGATTGAGCCCCTTTCCCGGGTGTCCCCCTGCATTGTGCTTCAAGCCCCCTTGGGTTCCCCATAACCCTGTGTATGATAAGACGTTCAGAAAATGGATGGATGGATGGTGGGATGGATGGATAAATGGATATTGCAGCTTTAAAAAAAGCAGCTTTAAAAATAATATTGCTTGCATTTTTTCCAAGTCTCCATGTTCTACCAATAAAACATCAAAGGAAACGATGTGTCATTATGAAAATGTCATTCTGCTGCACTGAACACAGTTCTTAAGGTGCATGAGAGGAGCTGAGTGAATAATGCAGGCATCCTTAACCACTTTTCTTGATAATGTATTCATACTAACCCCATCTTTCCTTTTTTATTTATTTATTTATTTTTTTTAGAAATGTCTCTGCTATTCATACTGATGCAGGTGCACTGGTGCAGGTGGTAAATAAAAGGCATTATAAGGAATATAAGTCAGTGATTCCCTGGCATAATTTTGCACTTCGGCAGACTTTCAATAAAATATCTCTCCTAATGCTACAAAGCATATCATACAAAAAATGAAGTGAAGTTTTACATGTTCAATTTCCACCATTCAGCACAGTGGAAAAATGAAAAGAACGTAAGGGAAACGTTTATCTGGTTGCCTGCATCTGTGTACAATATAATTGAACTTGGGAGACTGACATTCTGTTCCATGTGCCATGTGTGCCTTGTGCCGTTCTGTTTTCACTTGGTGAACTGAAATAGCAACAACTATTTAATTCCAATCATGAAATAAGAAATGCATCACTTGCAGTTTCACTTGTTTTCATTTGCCTTCACTGTCATGCCTACAAGAATTCATGGAATTCAATTTTAGCTTTGTCAGTTATAAAAATAAAAAAGACATGTATTCTCTCTTAGTGAAAACATTTTAGCTAGACATTGAAATCCCACAATCTGCAAAGAAAGAAATACTAGCAAGGTTTAAAACTGTTTTGCCGCAGGGATATATGTCATTTCAGGTTATGATGTAAATGTTGTGACCCAGAGATAAAGGCAACAACTCAAAGATGATGTTCTTTTGGTCAAGAAATCAAATTGTCCATTCATCGACTGGGCCACTTCATAGAATGTTTTACACGTAGAGTATTCACACATTCACAACTGATTAGACTGAGTCTGTGCAGGGAGCACAGGAGGCTCTTATGCTATTAGGCACTTCCTGAGCAGATGTGATAGAACAGTGATGCCTGATGACCTGGCATACATAACTTTGAGAATCAAGATCGACTAATAAAATAAAGAGGGGAATCCTTGTGGTTGGAGAATGTATAGTTTCCATGGCTACTGGTGAGGGTTTGCTTTAGCGAGGAATCTTGGAGCTCAGTTACAATTGGCTAATTAGGATAAAGGTACTTGAGAGGGAAGGAAGTGTCTAAACGGAAGGCAGCTGGGCTGAAGATGCCTTTTTTAAACATCCTTCTAATTTGTGTAATTACACCTCCTGTAAAGATGTAGTGTTTGTCACAATTATGCTTTTCTCCCCCCACATCTAACTTGATGCGCACAGTACATGTACTCAGTGTGCAATTTTATGCAATTTTGCCTCTCGTCCTTCAGAATTCTGTTATTCAGCATGCTAAGTAGATGAGGGCACATGGATAAAGACTGTGCAGTTCACTTTTTGAACAAAATTTTAAAATCATTCTGAGATCCAACCAATAGATATTGCATTTTCTTTTTGAAATATCAATCAAAGAATTTTTGTATAATCTTAGTAACTACCAATTATGGGATTTATTAATGGACTAATAGTGGTGAAATACAACTCACATTCAACATTAGATTTGACAAATTGCAATCATTTTATTAATTAAACACTTATATGACTTACTGTATATATTACTATCCCTGCTTCTTTTTCCTTTTCCCACAGAATTATCTTCCTGATTAGTTGATTCATTTGCCACAGTGCATTTCGTAAGGGCACATCCAATCTTGTATTATAATAGAATGCTTTTACGCAGTCCGTCTGACTAACCTCAATACCTCATAGCACAGTTGTTAGTCTGAAACTTACTGAGAGCATTCAGTCTCTGACCAGTGATTCATTTTCTCTGTCAGGTGTCATGTAGAATAACTATAGCCTCAAAGCAAGGACCCCATTTCTTGTGAAGGGCAGTCATAATGGCAGAAAGTGATGCCACAGCATCTCTACCTTCCAGAGGAAATAGAACAAGTATTCTAAATGATCTTATTCAGTTCCAGTGCAGATTAGCATGACGCTGCTCTTCCTTCAAGCTGGTGAAAAACTTTATTAATGTCACCACCTCTTTTAATCCTGCTAAAGGCCCTTTTTGAACATTTATTTTATTCATATCTAGTTAATTTCAATAGCTATTTTATTGCCTGTCTCGGACAATAAGATTTTTTTGTGCTAGTGCAAGCGTTAATACAGCCCTATCCTATGTTTCTGTGCATGGTTCATATACTGTAGGCTGTAATGCATACACATTTTGGACAAGAGCTGATGAGGGTTAAAAAGGTTCTTGATGTCTGTGCAATTTTTACACTTTGAATCATATTGAGTCAGCTCTGTCTTATGAATAAGATTCTTTTGTGGTAAGAAAACTTACTGTGGAACAAAGGTATGTAATTACCTAGAAACATTATTAGAAACACTTTACTAAAATTAAGTGGAACCCCTCTTTGCTCTAAGAACAGGCTCTTCATGGCATGGGATCCACAAGGCTCTGGAAACATTGATTGACATCGTTGTTGACATGATTGCATCAGATTTGTCACATCCATGCCGTGAATCTTCCAGGCTACCACATCCTAAAGGTGCTCAACTGGTTTCATGTCTGATGACTGGACCACTGAAGCAGACTGAACTCACTGTCATGTTCATGTAACCAGTTTGTTTTTTTGTGACTTGGTACATGCTGGTACATTAAACAATTGGCATATGATGTTTCTAATAAATTAAATAGTCTGTGTTATTACTTGCAATTTCATATTTAACATATTGTCTCTAAATGCAACTCGTAGATATGTTAGGCTTCGACCAGTGATCATCAACTCATTAAGCTTAATAAAGCTGAGCATTAAGGACAACTGGATAGTCAAGCAAACCTCTAACTTGAATAGAGAATACATTTCTCTCATTAATACCAAAAAAGATTTTATTTAGTCCTTATAAAGGTTTATTCCTTTATTCCAGCTATTCCAGCTATTTTGTTAATTATTTGTGTTCAGTGACCTCTTGATTGATGGAATCTTTAAACTGAAATCATGAATTGGCTAGTAGGTTGAGATCAAGAATTTGGCAAGAAGTGATAATTAGCAGCAGCTCTTGCACACTTTTAATTGTCTCAACACTTGGTCCTACATGCAAAATAAACACATTCATTTAAACATTTTAACATTCATTTTGATGAGGTTTGACAAAAAAAATCCATGAGGCACAGAGGGCAACATTCTGAATGCTTAATTGCTCATGAAAACTTTTTTCATTTGTTTTGTTTGCAAAAAAGAATAGGATACGCCCACAATTGCACAGAGTTTGTCTAAGGATCAAAGATAATTATTATTGTTCCCTCTGGGTATCTTTGCCAATAGCCATGTTTGCCTCTTGTTTTTAAAGAAGTGAGAATGAGTGTGTGGGGTTAATTTTGTGTCATAATTATTGATTAAAATGCGGTGGTCTATTAGAAGAACAGCAGGAATTAGTTCATGCATTCATAGCCGAAAGCTATTTCATGCATTAATGACCTCCAAACTGGACTATTGTAATGCATTAGGCGGTTTTCCTGTATCTTCAATAAATAGGCTACAGTTAGTAAAATTCAGCCGCCGGATTTCTTACCAGGACAAGAGAATATTATCATATAACCCCAATTTCATCATCTTTACACTGGCTACCTGTTAAGTTTAGAATTGATTACAAACTGCTGCTACTTACGTACAAGGCTCTTAATGGTTTAGCTCCCATGTATCTAACTAGTCTTCTAACATAATACAATCCTTCATGCTCTCTGAGATCACAAAACTCAGGACTTCTGGTAGTTCCCAGAATATCAAAATCTCCTAAAGTTGGACGGTCATTTTTGTATTTAGCTCCCAAACTTTGTAATAACCTCCCTGATAGTGTTTAGGACTCAAACACATTTTCCCAGTTTAAATGTAGATAAAAAATCTCTTTAGTCAGGCGTACACATAATTATTCCCATAATCTTGTGCTCTAGTACATGCACATTATCATATAGTGCCTGCTAATATTATAAATAGTAGCTACGCTAATTCCTCTCCACTGCTTCTCTCTTTCTACCCATCCCGGGGCATCCAGTAATTGCACCAGCTCCGATTGTCTTCTGTGTCATAAAGATTTTGGAACTTCACTGAGATAAGGCCAACCATGTGAGGATCCTGAGACATATAGAGATTTAATAGCTCCAGTTGTACTCTGCTTCATGAAATATTCGGACATACAAAGAGGAGATGCCAACTACATGCGGTCTTATAATCACACCCTCCAGTGTCACCCACATGAGGATGGATTCCCCATTTGAGTCTGGTTCGAGTCAAGGTTTATACCTTTAACATCTAAGGGAGTTTCACCTTGCCACAGTCACCTCAGTCACCTCAGGCTTGCTCATTGGGAATAAATACAAACACATTAAAATATATCTAATATTAATCTTGAATTTTTGTATTATATGAATCTTTATATTAACTTTGTTTCATGTTTAAAAGCTGCTTTAAGACAATGTCCATTGTTAAATATATTATTTAAATCTGAATTGGAATTAAAAATGAGACATTGTTTCATAAATACAAAAATCAAACATTTAAAATGTTATAACTGTTTGATTCTGGAATTTAATCTACGTGATTTAAAATATCTTTATTTTTAGATGATTATCTATTAAAACAACTGTCTATTGGAATGTTAATTGGATATTAAATGGACAATGTCTCTGACTTTATGATGCCTTATAAACTGATGGACAAAAAAAAGTAATTGACATTACACTTTCTGATTTGATGCTTAGGGTTATTTTAAGAACATGTAGAATGGCTTCATGAGAGTTTAGATTTACTTGATTTATATAACCTGATAAGGGTGTGCGGAGTGGACCAATCCACAGCAGCACAAAAGGTAAATGAGGAGCCAAACAGAAACAGTGTACCCTGTCTAGGAATCTCATGAGTAGCACTATCGGGGAAATACTACCATACTATCCCAAAGAAGGTGGTTTCTGTGAAGGAGAAAGCCCACACATCCCTGCATTAAGCCTGTGGCCTAGGGAACCTATGTGAGTAAGCATGGCATGTTAATGCCTGGCTGCCACATCCCTTGTTTGAGCCCAGACGAGTCCTCAGACCTGATCTGGGACACATTGAGCTACAGTTTTTTAATGTCTTGAACTTGTACGGTCCAAGGTACAATTCGGAACACAAGTTCTGTCCTAGGAATGACGGCTGAAATGCCAGGGACTCGACCTGCTAGGGGAATACACTCTACGACGCCTTCCTTAGATTCGAGAAAAGTTCCTCCTGGAGCAAGGTTTGGTCTGTGCCAACAATAGTGGGCAACACAACCTGAAAGGAGATGAATGGGAGGAAAACTGGATTCTGTAGCCTGTTGAGACATGCAGAGGAACGAGATGTCGTGTCTCACAGCTCAAATGGTGCAACATCCATACGGACATTAAACAATTAAACAAGACATTTATAATTTAAATCCACAAATATATACTCAAGCAGTAGATATAGGTATGAAGACTACAATGCTTCCTTGATATTGTACATGTGAAACAGGAGGCATTCAAGGTCAGCAGCTTGTAGCAGACTAGTGCAAGATGTGGTGTGCAACATGAGCATGTAAACATTTAAACATTTTTTTGATGTGCCGATGTCAGTGTGCTAATGCTGAGGAGAGTGTGACTGGTGGACATCAGGTGGGTCACGTCACAGGAGGCCTGTGTGTATTCAGGGGTGGCAGTGGAGGTTTGAGTTCAGGGCTCTCACAGCTTGGAGGAAAAAACTGTTCCGCAGTCTAGTGGATCGGGCTCTGATGCTCCTGTACCTTCTTCCTGGTGGTAGAAGCTGAAAGATGTTGTAGGAGCGATGGGTGGGATCCCCCTCCATGCTTTTGGCCCTGCTGAGGCATCGCTTCATGAAGATGTCCTCGATCGAGTGGAGAGGGGCGCCGATGATCTTTGCAGCTGCATTCACTATCCTCTGAAGGGTCTTGCGATCAGCTGCACTGCAGTTCCCGTGCCATACAGTGATGCAGTTCATCAACACGCTCTCAATGGTTCCTCTGTAGAAGGTGGTGAGGATGGATGGAGGGAGAAATGCTCTCTTCAGGTTGTGGAGAAAGTGCAGCCGCTGATGTGCCTTCTTGGAGAGTGACCGTGTGTTGGTGGACCAGGTGAGATTCTCTGTGATATGCACCCCCACACCTGCAAAACTACAATTTTGTGCTCGGCTCAACCTACTGTATCGGATTGTACGCCTTCGCTCTAAGGCCAGTGTGGCCCAACCGAACCTAAGTGGGAGTGCAGACTTTCTCCATGCAGCTGATGAAGGGGCAAGGTAACTTGCATGCATCTCTTCAACCCTAGGCATCACCACATACCCATACCCACAATGGCTGAATAGTCAGCAGTGGCTGAGGAGAATAAACAGGCAGAATACAGATCATTCTACAGCCTCAACACCTCAGTGTGGAGGTCTGTGTAAAAATCAGAGATGCCTACATAGAGATGGAAGGCGGTGTGAAGTTAGATAGCGATTGTCAAGCTCAGAGCCTAGTATTATCTAATCTTAATTACAGCACGTGTGATCACAGGATCTTCAGGAGCTATTCGAAAAACAGAGAATGTAGTGGCAATTCAACTGCTGCTTGCTCCTCATTGCCCAGATCGAGCTCCTCAGAGTCCGATGTGGAAAATAATAATTCCACATTCAGTTCAGGAGAAATCGCAAAATGAGCTCCCGAGGCAGAAGCAGAGGAATTAGAGTTAGGTGCTTGGCTGGAATACAGCCAGACAAGTGCGGATTGAGCTTAGTGACAGCGCACATTTTTTAATAATAGCCTTCAACAGCATGAACGCCACTAGCTGTTTTAGGAAGCAATTCAGTGGCATACTTCCCATCATCATCCACATCGAGCTCCTTAGCCAATAGATTGGCATCATTTCACACAGCACTTCAGACACCGCTTCAGCAAGGAGCGTTCCTATAGCGTCAGCCATGACTCAGCGTCGAGTTCACTTGAAAGGGAACTTACCTAGCCTAACACATTTTTATGGATAAGGAAGAAGTGTTTCTATGTGATAACAGTAAAACCATGCTTAGAAGCAAAGTTTAATGTTCCCAAAATATTCCTTGTAATCATATTATTATAACATATTATTAGAGAACATATAGTAGGTCTGCTGTAATTAATGCCAACTGCATAATCTTTTCCAAGAGAACCATGACAAAATAGTGCAAAAGTCAAATTAGACAAAGCAAACAAATTCTTTACTATTCTAAATGAATTGTAAACTGATACAGGTTGCTGTCAGAAAGAGGGTCAATTACTTGACCAAGTTGAGTGTGATTAATACAGTAAATATAATGGCATAAGTTTATGCAGTTCATATATGTCTGTGCAACTGGAGCCATGTAAAGGAGTTAACAGTTAATAGGGTCTATCGGGCATCAATTATGGTAATATCATTACTGTAAACATTTACACACAAGCATGTACATAAAGAGTGTGTGTAAGAAAATGGACTCTGGTGAATAATGTATTAGAATATTTGCAAAATGTCAGTCAAGCAAAAAAAAAAAAAAGGAAATTGTTTTCAAAATGTTTATTCAATTTTATAAAATATGGTTTTAACACATTTGCTTTATATATATTTTCTGCTGATATAACGCCCAAAATAAGAGTTATAGTGGTTCTGCCCTTGAAGAGAAGGGCAAAAGTTTATCTTTTACTGGATCAGACCACTGGTGTTTACTTGAGAAAACAGTGATGTATGGTTTACATAGATATGCCTTGCTGTGTAATTAACAAATAATCTTTCAGTTAAACAATATATTTTGAACAAAGTTTAGAATTTTACATGTTAATTAATAACGCTGTACTAACCACTTTGAGTTAACCGATGTGTAAATTTCAAAATGAAAACTTATACTAGCATTAAAACAAAAGCTGCCAGTATACTGTAGGTATTTAAAACTCCTTAAGACTTACCAACTTTTCCTGCCAAAAGCTTAAAGTTATTGGAGCAGGTTCCTGCCAGATTTCCACCCATTCTCTCAGGCACATTTGCTGCAGGGTCTACAGGCTGATTGGATGTTCCAAACATGCCACAGATACTCAATAGGACATTTTTGGTTTTATTCCTTCTTTGACGATCCTGCACTACACAAATTCTAATTGTTTTTACTTGCTATTATTAAATGTTAACAATCTCCTAACTAATAAATATCTAATAAGTATTCATAGACATGACAGCATACATACACCTCATCCTGAACCCCAGCATTAAGCTCTTGTTGCAATGCAGAGGGCCCTTTCAATAGTCAGATTCAGTGCCAAATAAACTTAAGCCTGAGCTTTTCACACACAATAGGAACTTTAAAATGACAGCAAGCTTACCACACACCCTCCCTTGCATGCTGTACCTACCACTGAGAATGACAGCTGGTATTCTTCTAAGATTTTGTACTGTGGAAAAAAAGCACACACAGACATTTTTCAAAACAACGTGAGATAACAGGATGACAGCAAATAGTTGCAGACACCTTGCTTATAAGAAAAACAGACGCCATTTTGGTAGACTGAAATCATAAACAACCTACAAAGAACTTCATCCTGTAATTCTTTTGAGCTAGAAACAAATACATGTTTCAACTGATGTCATGAAAAGCTTTAGCATTGAAAGCTTTTAGGGAAGTACACTTTCTGTAAAACTTCTGTCTGTCCTTATTTGGTGATTTTGAGACACGGTAAATTAAAAACGATGTTATTTCAATGGCATTGCATGATGAAAGGTTAATGGTTGCCATTCCTTTACAGTGTTTGTTCATTATCCAAATGCCAAACAGGCGAGTTTTAATCAACGCTCTCCACTATGCATGGGAGTTACGTTGCTCTATCTTGAATACGTTCATTAGATTCCTCATGTTTTATTTAAGCAATCAGCCCGCAATCTACTCCTATTCAAGTCAGTGAGTGGTTGCTTTGATCCAAAAACAAGAGCACAGAATGATATTTATGATGATGATGATGATGATGATGATGATGATGATGCCCTGGCAGTGTGAAGCCTCTCCTAGACGATGATGACTTATACAACTGAAGATGGGTTATTTGCCATGGGTGAATTATTCGGATGAGAGGAATTATGGCTTTGTCAGACTTCATTGCTCAAGAAATGTGAATTTTGTATTTGTATTCTTTGTATTCTGAATCGTATGTGGTGTGAGATAGAATCTGCAATTTTTTTTGTTTGTTTGGTGAAGATTACTCAGGCTGTTGAGCTGTTTTGAGCTATCTCCACACTCAACGGAGCAAAACAACCATATATTGATAGCCTTTCCAAATGAATTTGTATTATAATGGGTTAAGCCTGCAGTCTGCCATTGCTGGCATTTCATCTGTTTGATGTATTCAGTCAAGTTATTAAGAATTATAAAAGTGAAAACACAATAGCAGAATTACTATTGTAAAAACACGAGTGATATTGTTTCCTTTAATCTTGATCTTTAACTTTTGTACTGTACTCTTTCATAATTAACTTAGACACAGGTCTCTAAATTTGCAGGAGAATACTAAATCACATTAAAATAACAGCCCTGCACTGAAAGTCACATTACATTCTTCATCTTTAGTAACTGCTTTATCCTGTTCAGGGTTGTGATGGATCCAATGCATAACTCAGGAACACTGAGTGCAAGGTGGGAAATCATACATGATAGGTTACCAGTCCCTCACAGAGTGCCATAAACACACAGATGCACACAGCTATATAACTTGTGGTAGGTTTTTGTGAGATGTGAAATGGCAGACCCTAGACACAGACATTAGGAAAACATGTAAAAGCTCAACACAGATGGTAACCTGAGTTGAGTTCACTAACACTGTGGGGACCTTTAGGTGGTAATACTTTACAAATACATCAGTATTCAAATCTAGTATAGTTTTTTTGCTTGTGTAAGTTTATGAAAATGCAGCTAATGTCTATATACTATTAAATATGATCTAATATATGATATAATTATGATATAAAGATTAGATCTGAAAGAATATTAATTTGAATAATGAATTTCTAATTTTCTAGATGCAATTTATAACAAAAATAGAATATTGTGCATCTTGAAAAGCAAAAATGGAGGGTTATTGAGTGTATTTTAAATGAAAGCACAAATCAATGTCAGCAAATCAATTCTTATCGGTCTTTGCCTGGAGATTAAACCTTTCAGAATTCATGCATCACATCACTAATTACAAAAAAAGACTTGAACCATATAATGAAAGTATAATGAGGAAAAAATCTTGTAAACTGTAGTTGATCGTACTGCACAATGCACCAGCCTGTGCCTGAGATGCACTTATTGCTCTTTTAATGAAACAAAATTTTAAAAGAAATGCTGTGAAAACAGAAAATGTTACCCACTTAGAAATTAATATCAGAACTCTGGAATAAAAACTTTATTCCGCATTATGTTAGCTTGCATCTGATAAGAATGTTGGAATATGGCAGCTGTTGGAAAAATGCAATTCATTCTGTATTGCTGCGGGACAATACTGGATCCCAAATGAAGCATGTCTTCTATTAGACCCCTAAAGAAACAAACTAATAGCCTGCAAAGACTTGCCATTTGTAATGTGGCTATAATTCATATGATTCATTAACCAGAAATGGAAAATGTAGTATATTCTGATTAAAAAATGTCCTTGGGGAAATTCACACTGAATGCATCCTGAAATCTTGCTGAGGATTTGCTGATCGGACATTGTCATTCGCTTGTCCAGTGCATGAGATTAAATGTAAACAGATTGATATATTTTTAATATATATTTTTCTTTGAATCCATCTATATACTTAGGAGTACATGATAGGAGAAGGCTAAATAATAAATATATATATAAAAAAACAACACCAGTTATTGATATTCTCTAGTGACAGGATTTGAGACCTCTGTGAGACTAATTGTCAGGTCTCCTGCTTCTTCAGCCATTTGTCTGGAGGATAATTGCCCTCCTCTTTGCCATCATTCACCTTGTGGCTGCACAACTCTCTTGCAGTAAGGTACTTCAGCTGCAGTGTGTGTGTGTCCATCTGTGTGGTGTAGCCTGTGGTCCATTCATCATTGCACATTAAGCAGCCTCCTCTGGTGGGCTTAGCCATGCGCCCATCGAAAAGCTATACATCCACATCACAAAGCAGCCTTTGTTAACAGCAGTCAACATTTTTAACACGACCATTTATAAGGGCAAAATCGTTGCTCACTTTGATTTTCATCTAAAAGAATTTCTCCTGAATCCTTTGAATATTTAGGACATTTTATTTAATAAGAATTGACTGGCTAAACTTACCAAGATTTACTGAGGGTTTGCTAAGTATATACAGTAAATTATTTATCAAATCAGTTTTAAATTTAACCTTTTGTTTATGACATTACTTCATTCACTCAGGTTGGTTTGCTATTTATAACATCAGTACAATGAGCTAGTTTAGATATCAATATGAACAACATACCAGAAAATCTCCCCACTAAGTTTCTGTGTGAACAGTTAACAGCAGAAAAAGACATGGCTTTGCCATAGAACTCTCAAGAGCTTTAAGTGCATGCTGAATACGTGAACAGTAATAAAGCTAGACTGTCATGGCCAAAGCCATCAATCACCTCATCAACTGCACCCTTTTATTTATCACCAAATCACTTCTATAAAATGCATTTATTATGAGGATAAATACTGGGGGAGATATTAAGGTCAGTTGACCTGTAAAATACAATACTGCTGAAATTCAAAACCTTCATGAAGAGGAAATATCTGCAAAACATTACATTGAGCATATGTTTACATGTGTTTCATATACAGTAATCTGTGAACCGGAAGTGGTGTGGCAAGAGAAGAGCCTAGAAAGGAAGGGGGCCCTCTGCTGGCATTGTGCCTGGTGGCCCTTACACCATGAAATTAAACATGACAATTATAGGGTTAGGACGATCACTGTAGAAAGCATTATCAGGGTTCCTACCTCTGAATTATTTGTATTAATCATCCCATGCAGACACCTATAATCTTTATCTATCGTCTATCAACTACCTATCTTGTATTACATAAATGTATGAATTAAGATACAACAAGAAAAGAGAAAAATGATCTCCGCTGTTTAATCTCATGCATGTTTATTAGTTTATGTTCTATCAATTTCCAGAAGAAGCCCTTGTTATTAATAAAATAATAATAATAAACATGCTTTTTAAAGACTAATTAAAAAAGAAGGCACTTAATGAACTGCATATAAAAGAGGAACAGTTTATTGTAGTTGATTGAAATTAAAGCAGACATTTAAATTGGGAAAGGTTAACCCACTCACTTCTCTCATCCTGACTGCTGCTCTCTAACAGATGAGCTGGAGCACTGCAGACAGGTGGAACATAATGAGACTGGTATTTGTTGACAGGCTGGAGAGAAAAACACAATTCTTAACAACACTAACAACACATAGGAGTCGAGCTGTCCTCCCTTCCAATGCTGGATGATAAGATAAGAAAAAAAATAAGATATGCAACAAAGCATTACACAAAGCAGGGGCCAACATCTACAGTGGCCTTATCCATTGCACTGTAGTGATATGCTGCTTAGAGATAATAACATTGCTACAAAAGTTCAATAAAGGATTATTGATTAAGATTGAACATTCAATAAAATGTAAGAATTCTTCTTCATTGATCACTCGACTTTTAACATATTAATATGCCATCATTGTGACATTATCAATGCATTCTTATTGCCAAAAAGTGTGACACCCCACGATACACTAATTTTTAATTAGTTAAAGTGAATTTACCCTCTGATTTTAAGTTTTCCTTATTTTTAAACACAGGTAAACAATTTTAAACACTTATTAACAGAAAATATGGCTATTAAACATTAAACATTATTAAACATAATATTCTACATGGAACTTTGCATACATTTTACAGTAAACATTAAACAGGTAGCTTTAAATGAATGCCTTGAATAGGATTTGTTTCTCTTTCACCATTTGAAATTTAAGTAGTGTTCAGTAACATTAGCCAACGACCTTGGCAGCTCATTAGCAATAAGCTGACAACCAGTTTCAGCAAACGAGCAAAATAATAAGGGTACAGTCTCAATTAATTGCAACCTGCTGCTAGTTAGACGTATCATGTAGATTCACTATCCTCCAGGTGGTCACAAAGTGTTGACAAGATGTCTCGTATGAATAACAGTACAGCTAGCACAGCACTGACATAATTACCCTTATTATCTTTATCTTTTAGACATTTTTGTTTCTGGAATAGTAAAATGGTATGAATAATTACATATTTGCTTTTTAGTGTTGGAAAACTAACTAACCTCAAAATGATCTACAGGGACAGTACACCAACAGTAGTATAATCAGTGCATATTATATCGTTCTTTAATCATTTCATTTCTTATTTAAACTAGGATAAGATTTATTAGTCATTAAAGTATCGCTAATCAAAAATAACAGGTTTAGTCAATGAAAATTTTATTTAATTCAATTTTATTTGTATAGGGCTTTTATCTATGGATATTGTATTTGTATGGATAAAGCAGATTTACAGAAATAAAAAAAAATAATAGAAATAGCAAACCATATATTTAAATTTATATTTATTGCAAATGAGCAAGCCTGAGGTGACGGTGGCAAGGAAAATATCCCTGAGATGATATGAGGAAAAAACCTTGACAGTAACCAGACTCAAAGACAGTGATACGACAGTGTGATTATAAATAATTTTCTACATTCAACTGTATTTAGCCAAGTGCAGCTTTTGAGCAACGTACAAATCATTATAGATTTATTGTAATAAATCAGTATTACTATAATAGTAATGTTATACTATCTGCCATTATCTGTTTTCATGTACTGTTTACACATATACGTAGATACTCCACTGGAAAATAGCAGTCAAACTGCTTCCTGGTAGCTGACTCACATAATGGGTGCCGTAAATTCTGTTGAATGCTGCTAAATTAGTCTGCGCTCATCCTGAGAACATACAGTATGCTCTCCACAGGTGCTGACCTTGCTTGCCTGGCAAAGAGTTTATTTAAAACTGATTTTGATTCACTTCTGTATCTTCAGTAAGGTCAAGGAGCTCCAGTACTGGGGTTAGAACATCATAGCTTCAGGAGCCGGTCTATGTGTTCCTGGGGAACGCTTTGGTCACCAATAAAGCTTCCTGTCCCATAATACATTTGGGATCTTTCAAAACCTTTTAATCAGGAACAGGTTGCCATCAATCCTTCAACACAACCCAGCTTATATGAAAAGTGACAAAGTTAAATTTGAGAGGTTTTTTAACTGGTTTGTTTGGGTGCAGGTCAGTCCCCCCCCCCCCCCTCCCGTTTTTATTTTCATATGCTGTGCTGATAAGGTTGAAGCAGTACAAATGAGCGTGATAATTAAAATCCTTTCATACAGTGGGATTTTTATTCAACCTATTTTGGTCCACATTGAGTGTGTATTAATATGTCCCAAGGCCCTTTCTCAGCACAGATGCAAGGATAAGATGGTGTTTTGTTCTAACCCTTCTTTTTTACAACCCAGGTTTAGACATGACAGGTTTAATGATGCATTAGACACACATAAGCTTCTATTTCAACTACCTGCAAAACACTATGGGATTGACGTGAAAAAATTAGTAAGTATGTAAGCAAGTTAAAGTAAGCAAACAAACAAAAATAAATAAATAAATAAATAAATATCCAAAGCAGAACATCCATATAAGTTCACCGAGAGCCATGAAAATAAAATACAAAACATGTATTATTTACATAATAGTCAGCATTGTGAAATTATCAATGCGGCTTAGAAACTAATGGCATTCTATTAGCATTGTCACATACAATTTTCATTTTCTCTCTCATTACCCCTGCCCCCAAATCCCCTCACCCCCTTTGATGCTCTATGTTTAGTCTGCTCTCAAAATGTGAACCGAAAATAATCGAAAGATCCAATAACTATACATACATACACCTCATATGAAACTGCAAAAGTGTGAAATTGTGTTTTGCTGTTAGAGTTGATGTGAAGCAGATTATATATAGATAAACCTTTCGGGCATGATGCTTTAATTCTCATGCCATTTGTATTGGTCTATAAAAATAAAATAAAAGAAAATAAATAAAACATAGACATGCAACCATTTAAACAAAAAGTGTTTGCTTGTAATCCGATCAGACAGAATTACTAGCCTGTGACTTATGAACATTCAGTTCCATTGATTTAAAAAAAAATACATTAAGAGAAAATGTGGCATTTATCTTGATTTAGATACAAACTATTTAATATAGTTATTGCCTAAATAATACAATTTGTATTTATTATAACATTAAACCATGCAGAGAAGAAAATGCATTTGTTGTCAAGTAGGTTTTTCATGACTACCAAAATATGCACATATAAAGACAATAATAAATATACTTTATATGTAAGTTCCTTTGCAAATTGGTTATTTCTGCCACTAAAAATCTATATACAATCTGCTAGTAAACTCTAATACTACACACACTTGGACGTAAGAAGAGGGGATTATTTGATCAGCAGTACAACAAACCATTGTAATGGTTAATTTATTCATTTAAACCCAACCTGTGCTACTCTGGGCCACATTACAATCTGTAGTTACAAAACAGACAGTGCCTAATTTGGTTTTTGGTCTTGAGCCCTCAGTGTATCTGATCTAAAAGATTTAGATGTAAATTCCATCCAAAAGTACAAAAGTGCTCCAGCAATGTTGTAATAATGTTTAGATTTGCCTGCAGAACCCTGTGTTCTAAGTAAGAGCAAAAATAACACTGTAACATCCCGTGATGTCATTGGTACAGTATGTCATACATACATAACATATGGAAAACATAATATATCTTTCTATAATGTTAATGTTTGTACAAGTTTTAAAATTTTATAAAAGGCTGAATTGTAAATTGGTATGTTTAAACACCAAAACATCTTTATTGTGAATGAAAGTTAGATCTAACAGCACTGCTCGACTGGTCCCACCATCTCTCCCGGGTAAGAAGCAGGTATACAGCAAGGCTCGTATCTGTTCTGACCCCGAGGTGGTGGAGTGAACTTCCCCTAGATGTCCGGACAGCTGAGTCACACTGTCGTCTTCACACGACAGGTAAAGAACTATCTCTTCCTGTCAAATGCTGTAAATGTAAATGTAATAGAGATGAATAAATAAATAAATAAAAATACACATTTAAATATAAAACAATAAAAAAGATGAAGTAGAGGTAGATAATGGGTGAAAAGATTTAATGTTGTACATTTAATTTATGTTTCACTATTGTTTTTTTACTACAGTTACACAACAACATTGTTTATTTCCTTCTACAGTAAATTAAAGTGGTCTCAGAGAGCTAATAAACCATGTAACTTGGTTATGTCGGTAATAACACTTGTATTTAAAATCCATGCACGACGTTTATTGCTTAATTATTTATTTATTGTACGGTAGTGTGCAGTATGAATCTCAATATTTTTCCAAGCAGAATAAATCATAACTGCAAGTACTGTACTCAGATTATCAAGCAGCAGAATTAATTCCTCTTCACACATTTGAATTTGAATTTAATTGTCTGGATGTTAGATAGGTCCAGGAAATCATACACTAGGTTAGTCACTAATGTTGAAGGTGGGACAACCTTGTGGATTTAACATCTGCTCTTTGAACAGTGCAGACTCCCTCACTGATTGAAACTGCTCAGCAGGATGGTGACTGAAAAAAGAGCTTCTCACATCTGACCCCATTAGTGTGCCTAATGTAGAGCTGGAGAATGACAGAAATTCCTCTCTCTGTGGCAAGGTTCCGCTGTTGAAAAATTAGCATGTGAGAATATGACAGCAGAAGCATCAGTGTTTTGACCTTCTTAATTAAACACACAGAGAAAAAAGGAGTGAGAGAGAGAGAGAGAGAGAGAGAGAGAGAGAGAGAGAGAGAGAGAGAGAGAGAGAGAGAGAGAGAGAGAGAGAGAGAGAGAGAGAGAGAGAAGGGAAGAGAGAAGCTCCACAGGCAAGGCTGTTTTTGCCACACTGTTTCCCATGGCAACCAAACTCTTTTGTATTTTGCCCTATTTTGCTACTAATGAGAGGGAATATAATAATAGAGTCTGTTAAACAATTACAGTTATTTATTATTCTCCTTTTTTGGCATAAGTTTCCATTGTTGATGCTGCTGTACAGTATGTGGCTTTAACTATTAACAGCATGAGGCATGAAAAACAAATTCTTTTACTATATTTAACACCCATTCCAATGTCACTCTAGTGGAAAATCTTGACTGAAAAACAAATATTCCTGATTCCTTGTTCCTAGTGTTTTGTATTCCTAGTTTTAAGTATTTAAGTATATTATTTTTTTTATAATATACAAAGAGAAAAAACTGCACATTTGTAGTATAGTTGTAGACCATTCTGTTTTCCTCCTCATCTTCTTCGCATTTACATTCACTCAGTAGCAATCTACAATGGAGTAGCATACCATCCATGGTGCCTACCCAGGATTCTCAGTAGAGGCTCCAGATAGACTGAACTGGATAAGTCCCTGACTAAACACTTACTGAAAGTAAATGAATGAATAAACAAAACAGCAGTTAAATATTCATTCTATATAGACAATTGGGTCGTTGTATTTTTAATGTTGTGCCATATTGAGGTATTTTTAGATAATATTACAGAAGAATTGCACATAGAATACATACAGAATAAAGCTATAGGTATGTATTATATATACCTAAAGAATGAATATGTATAAAAGGTGGGAGATATAAACAAAATCAAAAAGTATTTGCTGAGAATTTTTTAACTTTGCCAGGGATATAAAATTGAGTGCAACTGCTTATCGCTTACTGATGTGATTTCATGTATAGGAAAAAACATCCTAATTGGGCCATACCTGATGCTGTGTGAAGGAGGCTGAAATGAAATCCCATACTCCTGAGGGTGCGTGCTAACGTAAGATAAGCTGCTGCTGCATGGATTGTACACCTTATCTCAGACTCGCAATAGGAGTGTCAGACTGAAAACTGGGGATGTAGTACAGGCATCAGTGTGCTCTCGCAAGTAATTTACCAACATGGTACCTTATTTATAGATGAGAACTATAACCATTCCAATACAATTTGTGTTTTCTACTAAAAAGAATTTAAAAAATATACTAAAATAAATCACACAAGGAAAATAAGTTGGCATTTAGGAGTTAATACATTTACGGCATTTAGCAGACACCCTTATCCAGAGTGACTTACAACTAAGGGTTAAGGGCCTCGCTCAGGGGCCTAGCAGGGGCAGCTTGGTGGACCTGGGCTTCGAAACCTATGACCTTCCAATCAGCCCAACACCTTAAGCACTGAGCTACCACATTTTTCCTTTGTTAACATTTAATTAAATCAGCATAAGATCATTTTAAAAGTTAAAACGTATTATTAAATGTATATTGTAGCCTTTAAAGTGACACTGGAGTATCTGTTACAGTTTACAGCTTGGAATGTAAAGGGATATGAAAATCTATTTGCTAATAATTCATTTTTTTTATTTTCAACCGCTTTCTATATCCTATGTGCAAGGTAGAAGAATTCACTACCTTGGGACACCAGTCCATTGCAGGTCACAGGCATACACATATTCAATCATTCATTTACACCTAAGGGCAATTTAGCATAGCAAATCTGCCTACTGGCATGTTTTTTTTTTTTTTTTTGGAGAGTGGGGAGAAATACAGAGAGCCTGGAGGAAACCCATGGGAACATAGAGAGAACATGCAAAACTCTGCTCAGACAGTAACATGAGCTCAGGCTAAAGCCAGGAAGACTAGAGCTCTGAGCTGAACCATCGTACTATCGCAGTTAATTATTGAGAATATTAGCAAATACTAATCCTTGAAATTCATCGAAGCTATTCTGTGTTAAGAGATCAAATAGTATTGTAATATATCGCCTTAATTGCTGACTGCTGTAGTTTAATGGGGGATAAAGGCTGTGATTTGAATTGTAATTAATAACTTTACTTCAAGCCTATAAGTGATTAAAACCCCAAATTATAAGGCATGAAACTGTTTGTTTAATTAATCAGAATATTGCACTGCATTGGAAAGTTGAATTATTTTCCAGCCCAGGCCAAAGGAAGACATTGTGACAAACTGCTGAAGAAGAGGGTTTACAAAGAAAAGTATTCTAATGTGAAAATGAAACTGGTGTGTTGGAGACAGCTGCCGGAGCCTACCAGTCTTCCCAGAGGCAACGGGAGGGCAGGCATACAGAGTTAGAAAAAAGCACTTTTTAAAATGTAAAGATTGTAGATCACAGGGCGAGAAGCTATGAAGTGTGAGCGAAGGAACGGAAATTGAACCTCACTGCCACAGCTTCAGTCAATCAGATAAATAGCATTTATATAATCGAGTTTCACAGCACATGCAATATTCATCTTTCACTTAGCTTTTGCTCTGGTTGATGGTGGGGGTGCTCTATTTTGGGGTGACTTTCCTTCTCAAAACAGCAGGTTTTGTAAAAATAAAAAACTTCAGCCAATATATTACATGTTTTGGGTCAAAGTGGATCAAAGTGGATCAGACTTTTGTCTTGTCCTGTTTGCATAAGTTTGCATACATGCACTTGAAGAATTGTGTGATTGTACTTCTTTTTTTCTTTGTTATGACTTTGCTCTGTGTCTTTATGTAGCATCATGCTCCTGGAGGATTGTACTGCACCAGTTATATACAGTATGGTTGAATTGACAATAAAAGCTTCTTGACTTGAGTTGAATATGCCGCGAATGAGATGCCAGTAAATTTCATGGCAAAAAAAAAAAAAAAAGACTTCAAATTAAGGCTGTGTATACTATTTTAAGGAATCATTGAACAATTTTTAGTTAAGCATCTATGACATTGCTTACCAAACTTATAAATGAATCACAGTTGCACATTTCAATATCCACAAAGAGTTGATTATAAGCTGTTTACTTTTTCTGAGTTTTGTCTATGTGCTTTTTTTTCATAAATATAATGCTTTCCCTTTCCATGTATATCAACCTATGGCAGGCATTCAGACACCTTGCTTTAAACCCTCCAGACCACATGCTGCCAAATCTGATTTAGAGTAGGGAAATATTTTCTCCCCAGAACGATCTTTTGCTTTGGAAGGCCAGGCCACATGTTGTGAAATGAACCAGGCCAGCAAACTAAACAGGTTGTCACTTGCCCTTGTGCTGATCCTATTGATTTACTGCTTCTTGCTCCTGCTATCCTGGAGGGCACTGCAAGTCCTGAAAAATACTCAAACACTTGGCAGGAAAAGACTCTTGAGTGTGCTTCCCATGAGGCTACTAACCCAATATTATTTATTTATTTATTTATTTATTTATTTATTTATTTATTTATTTATTTATTTATTTAGCACACATGTAGTTCTGTTGTGTGTAAGTTGGTTCTTTCACATGAAATGCTAAACAGATAGCTTATATGCTAATATTTTGCCTGATGTTTGTAGCATGTGAAAGGTTATTGCTGAAGAAAAAAATATGTATATTAATAATACCAAGAAGTGGGAAGATTATGTACTATTAAAATAGTATTGTTGTTTTAAGTGTTAACAAATAATTACCAACATTAAGATGGGTTAAGAGGATACCAAATTGTGCACTTACCCAGTGTTACAAAAATTTAGCAGGTGGAAGATTTTAGATTTGAGTTCAATCTGCTTGCAATTAGTGCACATAGTTAAAGTGCAGTCTGCCTGGGATTCACAGATGATCAGCTTATTACATTGTGCCATGGCTGGTAATGGAAATAGACTAATAACATTACTACCTGATGTTGTGGCCCACTGAGACGGAAGAAGAAATTACATTCATTTACCAGCCTTCAATTAATTCTGAGGCACAATAATCATCATTTCACATCCTTACTGCCCCATGCTGTCTGTAGAAAGACAGCAACAGTCTGTATGCTACTTTACTTTATTCTCTCCTCAAAAGAGAATACCAATTATGCTGAGATCTAGAATAAATAAGGTACTTATCTCAAAACAATGCAAAGCAGTACACGATACAATATACTGATACATGATACACTATTAGTTTGGACATCTGAGCATCACATACTGTTTACATTTACAGATATGGCATTTGGCAGACATCCTTAACCAGAGCGACTTACATTTATTTCACAGCTGAGCTATTGTGGGTTAAGGGCCTTGCTTCGGGGCACAGGAATGGCAGTTTGTGGCCCTGGGGTCCAATCAGTAATCCAACACCTTAACCAACCTTTAACACTGGTGACTCAAACTTCGAAGAACACAATTGTACTGAATGTCTTTCTATTTAGTAACATTACAATTTAACTTAACTGGAAATGAGAGGCCCAAACATTTTTTGCATGACAATGTTCTAGTCCATGATGATATACAAAGTTTGGAAGAATTGATTGGAACAAAGTTTGAGTGGAAGAACATGACTGACCTACACAGAGCCCAGACCTCAACCCTGCTAAACATCTTTAGGATCAGCTCAAGGCCTTCTTGCTAACCTCAGTGTCTGACATCACTATTGTGGTAAATTCTAGTGTGAAGTTGTCCCACGGAGCATGAAGCAATCTGGGACTATAAAATCTGATCAGGTGTCCACAAATCTATGGCCATATATCATGCATTATTTTCAGAGGAAATAAAAGGTCTATACAGCCCTGTTAACATTTTTCCATGTCAGAACATTTTAAAAATTTACCATAAACTGATTGCACATAAGGGGGCACGGTGGCTTGGTGGTTAACACATTTGGGGTTGGGGTTCCCGTCTCCGCCTTGTGTGTGTGGAGTTTGCATGTTCTCCCCGTGCCTCGGGGGCTTCCTCCAGGTACTCCAGTTTCCTCCCCCGGTCCAAAGACATGCATGGTAGGTTGATTGGCATCTCTGGAAAATTGTCCGCAGTGTGTGATTGCGTGAGTGAATGAGAGTGTGTGTGCCCTGCGATGGGTTGGTACTCCGTCCAGGGTGTATCCTGACTTGATGCCCGATGACGCCTGAGATCACACTGGCTCCCCGTGACCCGAGAAGTTCGGATAAGCGGTAGAAAATGAATGAATGCACATATTAGTGGATATAGCTGTGCAAACCCACAGAAAATGGGGCATGTGACTGTTCTCAGAATGACATTCAGCTCATTTATTCTATGTATTACTCAAGTTAACTGTGATTTGAAAAAAATATTAGTTTTATTTATATATATATATATATATATATATATATATATATATATATATATATACACTAAAACAAATAATGTTAGTTTTTTATTGTGATAACAAACAATATTTGTTTTTAAAGTGCATATTGTTTGTTGTAGCCCCAGTTTAGAGTTGTTGCTGGTTCTCACTCTCTTTACATTGGTTTACTTCAGGATGTATTCTCCATGTGTTCATTGGTTGCTAAAAATGAATAAATACTGTGTAATAAGCTTTGTGATAAACAGTCAGTGACTAAGCTGAGACTACAGGTTGAAGTTTAATAGCAAATAAATGAGAAAACATCATGTTTATTAGAAACTGTGATAAGCGTCTCCTTTAATTCAAACTTTGCAAGATGTTGCTGGAAGAGAAAATCGATAATGTCTGTAAAAAATTGATAGAAGAAAAACATTCATTCAGTTTATCTATTTTCAAGTCTATGGTCATCATTCCACTTGAGACAGAGGACATAATAATAGTAATTAGTTTATTCTGACAAGTTTGGCTGAGGTTCATCTTCTAAACAAGATTTTCTCTGATAATCTTGTCATGGATCGCATTGAGCTACAATTTCTGATGAATTGTTGCATGACAGCTTGCTTTTTGGCAAACACTGAGGAGCTTGTTGAATAGGTTTATAATGATTATTCCACAAACATTGCTCATATCCACTTTGTGCACAATGTGCACAACAGTTATAGGAATACACGCTGGCAAAAATATTTCACAGCCAGCAAACAATGTGCCATATATAAGTAAGTTTTATGAATGCATTTATAACCACAAAATTCTGACTATTATTAATATAATACTCTGTGTGACTCTACACATATGCTTAGGTTGGAAGCTGTATTGTGTACCTTAGTAGTCTGTTGCTTCTGTGTTCTCTCCTTGAACAGACTGTTTTAGAAGAGGATAAATATTTTTGATATTATCACACCATCAAAAACAGATAACATTTAATCACAAGAGTATTTTGAGAGCCACAGAAAGTGAGATAGAAAGAGAAACACATTGCAAAGCCTCAATGAGAAAGCGAGAGATGATAAACACTCCCACATATGTGAAGGAAATATGAGGTGAGGATTTGAGTGTAACTTTTTTTTTCCTTTTCAGTCTTTAACATCGCTTCAATTAGTAGTTTGGTTATTAGTAGAAAATTTTCACCTTTTTATCTTTATGTTTATTTTTTTTATCCTACACAAACTGTAAAATACTGTAATACATTCAGATAGAATTTCTATATTGTATAATTGATCCATTTAAAAATAAACCAGAATATGGTCACTTTGGCGTAAGTCTTTCATACTGCCCAATCATTTTGAAAGGTTTCAAATTAAATAATCTAAAACAAAATTGTGTCATTTAGTTCATATGTGCATGGTGTATAAAAAGCTCACTAGAAAAATGCCTGCTAGATTGTCAGGGTAGTAATTGATTCTTTGAATTCATGATTCTTTTTATAGTATTATGAACACAATGTAGTGAACACAAAGTTACAGATGTCAATTAATGCAAAATTATCACCACAATCCTCCCCAACTCATTTTTATTCTTTTCAACAGTGCAAATGGTACACCTGTAATAATGCAGTTTTTCCCATTACATTGCTTTTACAGCTAATTTAATTAGATATTTTAGATGGAAAAAAGAAATTAGCAGTAAATTACATGTTCTATTCTGAGTTAAAGAGGCTGTATCTTACATACACACTCACCAACAACTCACAAGAACAACAGTACACCTGCTCATTTATTAAGACCAAACAGCCAGTCAGATGTCGTCAAAGAAATCCAGACAAGCAGAAGTCATGTAGATACATGTCAGTGGCTTCAGTTAATGTTCAGGCAAACATCAGAATGGGGTTTAGCCATGGCATGATATTACAGAAACTGCAGCGATTATATTGTGTGAGCAGCAATTCTGTGGATGGAAAAACTAGTCAGAATGGCAGCAATGGCGAATATAAATGCATCTCTCATTGAACCTTGCACACAACCTTGAGACATATTTCAAATGTCCATTTTCTCATTTATGAGACAAGTCAGAGGAGAATGGCTAGAGTGGTTCAAGCTGTCAGGCAAACTATAGTAATTAAAAAAACAGCAAAAAATAAATAAATAAATTTTATTTATGGTAAATAGAATCTTAGAAGACATAACAGGGATCTAAGACTACAGTGAGTACAAATTTAATCTAAATAAAATGTACTCACTGTAGTCTTAGATCCCTGTTATGTCTTCTAAGATTCTATTCACCATAAATGATTTTTGCTGTTTTTTTAATTACTATAGTTTGCCTGACAGCTTGAACCACTCTAGCCATTCACCTCTGACTTGTCTCATAAACAAGGCATTTCCTCCTACAGAACTGCTAGAGGGGGCATTTTGCTGTTGCCCATTAATGGAAGTGACAAAGCAAATTAATAGAACATAATTACCCAACCGTTTTACCAGAAGGGATTGTTAACAAAAAGGAAGTTTAAAGTGATACCCATTTCAGTACAGTATCCTGAGTAAGCTAATATGTGGTACCCTAAGGGATGCCAGCTCAAGGGAAATGGTCCCATAGCAGGTCCTACTGGATCATAGTGGCTATAATAAGCTTCAGAATGTTTTTTTCTCTGGTGATGTGGTGCTCTACAATGGCTGCCACCTAAATCCTTAGAAAAGACTATGGCTTGCCACTGTCTGGCAATCCCTTAAGAAAAGTCAGGATCTTGGGAAATGCAGACCAGGCAGATGAGTTGAGGCTGGTTGTGCATGGGACCACCTGCAGTACAAAACAGAGAGAGCTACTGGAATTTATGGCAGCCTGACCATTGATGTAGCTGACTGTCATGATACCATCTGAACACATAAAATCATCAAAATAATCTAGCTGGATTTTCCAAGCTCAACAATATTCATGTTTATTAATATTGCAAAGATCTTGCAAAGATCATCTGCTGAAAGAATTCCACTGTGCTATATTGTAAAAGTGTCTGTTGATTTACTGTTATATACCCATTTGTTGTTGTTTTTTATCACCTTACTTTACAGGACAAATGTAGATTTTCACACATTTACCACAGAGACTAATTGTGAGGACTTAGGTGGGCAAGGTGAAAAATGAAATTGAACTTTTCAATTCATAAATTCACTTTTAAATCTGTATCATGTTATGTCAGATATTAAAATGCTTTAAATATTTCTAACATTGTGATGTCAACCAAAAAACAGAAGAAACAAAAATAAATCCTAGTGCTGCACAAACAGGAAGTAGGTCAAACTTTTTCTTATTTTTTATGTGTGAAAATAAAATAGAGTAACCATGTTATGCCAGATTTCATATGTGGCTATGAATCATTATGCATACTACTAAGTAGTAGAAAAAAAATATGTGTTTGAGACTGGGTGACTGAGTGTAGATGTAATTACACTTTTAGAGTACTCAGCAGTTAATAAAGAATGTCTTTTAAAATCAGGCAAGTGATGCACTCCGTAACTCCGTAATCCATAACTGATGAGTTGATACGAAATAATACAAATGAAACAGATTTTTCAGTGCTATGATTGCAGTTATATAGCATTCAATTCATACTACATGTGAAGGTACACATCAATCCCTGTACTATATAACAGGTGTATAGTGGCATAATTAAATTATCTTGGTTCTTTCAGTACTAATCAGTAAAGTACATGGCCTGTAATTTGGTGTTATGTCAATTGAATTCATTCACACAGTCTGTAATATGTGGCTTTATAACATTAGAAAAAAGGCAGCAAATTATTTGTGGTATAATAAACCCAAAAAACTGATTAAGTCACCTGTGCACTGGTGTTATTCAGGAACTTTATAATAAATTTTGAAATAGAGCGATTTTCTTAAAAAATAAATATATATATATAAAAACCTAGTTTCACTTAGCATTTATTTAAAAAGAAACGTATAATGAAGCATGGTATAGCTGCATCTAATCTCAATTCCTGCTCAAAATACAGTTACAGCATTATTGCTCTAAGACTCTACCAAATCCTTTTGTCAAGCTGTCTTAGGACATGTTAAGTTTCCTCCCAGTAAAAGATATCAACCATAAAGTCTCATGACCACCTCTAAACCTGTGTATTGATTTCCCCATTTTAAAGGTTGTTGGTTGAAAACTCAATCAATCTGACCTATGTCTATGTTAGGGCTATATGCAATGCTGACAAAAGTAATCCACTGCAAATTATTATAGAGCCATGGATTAGTTGTTTGCAGTAGCCATGTTGTTTGAGTCAAAGTAAACAGCTCATGGGTTCATTTAACAGCTTCAGTAGGAACAAGCAAACATCATGCATGTTTGTCAATTACTACTTAAACAGTGAGCCCAGAGAAAAGGTTTTAGAAAACATGAGGGTGAGATTTGCCTATAGTATGGAATAGCTGGTGTGCTTCTCTGATTGCTTAGTATTTTTATATATGGACTTCAATGAATGTCATTTTCACTCATATCCCCAGTCTATTGATCAGAAAATTTTATTTTGCACTTTACAATACAATTTAGCTTGGAGATCATTTATTTAAAATAACAGGCTGAGCTTAAGTGAGCAGCTGGAGCTCTCCTGAGTCAGAGCATCTACTTTACTCCAAGATGTTGAGTTCTCTGATACATTGGTCTTAAATCCTTAAAGTTTAATGCCTTATTGATTGAACCTGCTAAATAATTCTTTTTCAGATTGATTGTTTTCTTTGGTTTACTCTCTCTATGGATCTCACTCAGTTTCTTACTCTACTCTAGTGAGCCCTGAATGTTGAATGTGTAGATATGCCTTGAAGCTACAACACAGAAGAACTTTTCTCCCTTCTTTTTTGAGCTATTTTATGAAATGAAATAAATGGTTTAGGTAGCATTTCATTTAGTTGGTTCATATTTCCAACTCTCATCCTTCGAACTACAGAGTCATGATCCAGACATTCAGCTGAATTTCAGTGTGTAAAATAAGTTTGTTTTTGAACAAGGTCAGAAAATGTGCCAATGAATTCGATATAAACTGAGCTTAAAGTTAGGACTAAGGGGAAAGTTGGATCATCTGCTAAACATTAAGAGCTATAAACAGGACTATTCATATCAAGTAAAGCCAAAATCATCTTGATAGTCTATAAATTATCTACTTGTCACAACCAGGATGGAAGGAGACAGAGACGTACGGAGGATAACTTCAAATGAAAGGGGTTTAACAAATAATGAAGACAAAACAGAAAGAGACGATAACTAAAACAATACAAATGATGACACTTATCAGGGACCTGACAGTACCACCTCCCTTGAGGCACGGCTCCCAAAGCGCCAAAGCCCGACAAGGTCCAGGAGAGGGGGCGAGGCACACGGCAAAGGCAGTTGGGGGGAGCAAGGAACACAACGAAGGCAGATGGGGGGATCAAGGAACACAACGAAGGCAGATGGGGGGAGCGAGGAACACAACGAAGGCAGATGGGGGGAGCGAGGAACACGGTTAGGCCGGTGAGGGGAGCAAGGCACACGGTGAGGCCGGTGAGGGGAGCGAGGCACACGGTGAGGCCGGTGAGGGGAGCGAGGCACACGGCGGCGCAGCCAGAGAGAGCCAAGCGACATCCACAGCCGAGCAGAAGGGCCGAGTGATGTCCACAGACGAGCAGAAGGGTCGAGCGACATCCACAGCCGAGCAGAAGGGCCGAGTGATGTCCACAGCCGAGCAGAAGGGTCGAGTGATGTCCACAGCCGAGCAGAAGGGTCGCGCGACATCCACAGCCAAGCAGAAGGGCCGAGTGATGTCCACAGACGAGCAGAAGGGTCGAGCGACATCCACAGCCGAGCAGAAGGGTCGAGTGATGTCCACAGCCGAGCAGAAGGGTCGAGTGATGTCCACAGCCGAGCAGAAGGGCCGAGTGATGTCCACAGCCGAGCAGAAGGGTCGCGCGACATCCACAGCCAAGCAGAAGGGCTGAGTGATGTCCACAGCCGAGCAGAAGGGTCGAGCGACATCCACAGCTGATTAGAAGGGTCGAGCGATGTCCACAGCCAAGCTGAAGGGCCGAGCGACATCTCAGCCAAGATGAAGAGCCTTGCATAACCCCCGACGCAATGCAGCCAGACCCACATCCTGACGACCAGAGTAGGAAGAAGGGTGGATGTTCGGGAAAGATTCTCTGCCACGGGTCTGCAGCACACCCCGCGGAAGAAGTGAAGCGACGTCCTCCTTGGACTGAACCGGAAGTGAAGCGGCGTCCTTCATCGGAACAAATGCGGGGCGATGCCGCAGGGCACTAAAAAATAAAAGGGGCAAAACCGGGATGGTGACATCCTCCATGAATGAAGTGAGGCGACGTCCGCCTCGGGCGAAATGAAAGTGGAGCGGCGTCCCTCACCGGAAAAATACGGAGCGATGTCACCGAAAAAAGAAAAAAGGGCCAGAAGGACTGACGGAACAGTCCAGGGGGAGAAGAAAAAAAGCTGGTCCGAGCTGGAAGCTATCCTGCTGGGTCTTAGTTTTGGTGCGAAATCATTCTGTCACAACCAGGATGGAAGGAGACAGACCCGTACGCAGGATATCCTCAAATGAAAGGGGTTTAATAAATAATGAAGACAAAACAGAAAGAGACGATAACTAAAACAATACAAATGACAACACTTAACAGGGACTAAACGTAACTAATGATTCCGCACTGCATTCGGCAGTGTGGCTCACTTAAATACAAAGGACAATGAGACACGATTAGGAATAGGTGTGGAGACAGGGAGGAGCAGACGAAGGCGGGGCAAACACGTGACAAGGAAGGTAAACAAAGGCACATGGCCAAAAGTCCGGCTGAATCCTAACACTACTATCAACAAACCCAAATAATCAAAATAAAGAAATATATTTTAAAATGATAGATTATAGTCATATTTAAAATCAACAGCCATGAAATATCAAATAAATAATAGACTAAATGTTCAGGAATGTATTACTGTAATACTGTAATACTATTTATTGCATAAAAATATTTCAACAAAATGATTTACTGTAGCACTTTAAACTAGACTGAGTGATAATTTGTTCGAAAGAGCTAATGCTTTAGTACTTTTCGAATTTATAACTAAATCTGCAAACGAGACTTGTTCTACCTACAACAACTTGTTCTACCTACAAAACACATTTATATGTATGTTTGAACATTTTTGCATTAAATATCGATTTTGTTTTAGGCTAATGGATTCTAATTTTATGGTATTGATAACAAATAATTCTATATAGTGTTCTAGCAAAAACACTGACAGACTATAATGATTTGATGTTGACGTGGCAGATAAAGTGTAAGCTAAAAATCACAGATGCTCTTAAGTATCTATTATGGCAATCAAGCTGTATTGTACATAATGAATATTTTCATACAAGAAAAAAAACCTGATGGTATACATTCCAGAAAAACTGATGCAAGTGTTCTACATCAGAGATTGTTTACCTCTTTCTCTGTGTGTGCTGAGCCCCTTTGAGACAGTTATTATCATAACACAGAATTTTAGCATAAAGCATTAGATTAGAAATTCTTATACACAACCTAGCACTTATACATGTAGATGAAGTATCAGTAAAAACATATTTTTATATGTTTTTATAAATTATATTTTTAATTTGAGAATGTTTTGTGTTTTTTTTTTGTTTTTTTAAGAATTAAAAATGGTTAAAAAACCATTTTCATGCAGTTCCGGTTACTATATTATTATAAATTTGTAATATGAATTTTTAATTGTATAATTTCTCTGCAAACTATAATGCTCATTTTGTGATGGTCATCTGATGGTGTTAATTCAGCTCTGTGTATTGTGTCTTACACCTTTCCTACCTTTGGCATTAACTGGGGGGTTACCATAAATATAATGAATTTTATTTAATATAAAGGAGAAAGCAGAAATTAAAATATACTCATTCATAAATACCTAAGTGCCTGGTGGACTAAAAAGTGATAAAAGTGTATAAAGTATTTTAACCACAAAATTATTAAATTTTAGCCACTAAATTATATAAGCCATGATAACTGCCTCTAAATCCTTTGCCATTTACAATTTTTTTTAGATATATAGTTGGGTATAGAGCCAAAACTGCCAGAGCCTTTTCCACATTTGGAGATCAGTTTATGTGTCATGAAGATATTTGGATTCAGTACTGAAGCACATAATTTATGGAAACATGACAAAATGTGATTAAAAATGCAAAAAGGAATTAAGTGTGAATTCACCATTTTCCCGTCGGGAGACTTATCTACTTGTCCAATTACAGATGCAAGCAGAGAGTGAGTGATGTTTTAGCCTCAAGAGATGAACAGTAGCTGTAGAAGCCAGATGTTATCTGAGTATATAAGGCTCAGAGCCTGACTGACGTCACAGCTTATGTGACATGTGACATGTGTTGTTACAGAGGGCTTATGGCTTACACACACTCCCTGCCAAAGATAGAGCTGATAAAATAAATTACTTACCTATAGCCTATTTTTTCACAGTGTCACTTTAGCAGAGGTTTTGCCTCGGGTTCTATAAGACTAAATGCTGCATACGCACTAAAAAGTGAACTTAATTATTTACTCTTTTGTGCAAGACATTCTTCAGAATATAGAGCTTTTTTGAACATTGGGCAGATCAAATTAAATATGAAAATAAAAAAATTTAAAAATCAAATTAAATATGTTTATCTGACAGTTTAGTCAACTGGATCTTGAGTCTGAAAATACACCAATTTTGAGGGTGAGATATGCATTATAATAAGAATATATTAGCAATAAAACATAATATTCACCACAGAGTTTGCACATGCACAACAACCTGGAACTGTCGTGAGCCTCATCACTTTCAGATGTTGCCATCTGTTTCCATCCAACTTCTAGGTTAAGGAATAAATAAATTGCAACAGGTCACACTATAAATTGTCACACAACAACTCTTACCACAAATAGTGGGGTCCAAAAGTCTGAGATTACAATGATTTATTTTTTTGTTGTGGTTTAAAATTGGAAATAAGCATAAGGTTTTAAAATTTTGAAACATTTAATATAATGTTTAATATGTTTTATATAATATATATAAAACATATATATATGTTTTATATATATTATATAAAACATATTAAACATTATATGTTTTATATAATATATATTTTAGATTCAAGATTCTATTATCTGTTTAAAGATAAGCAAATGTGTGATATTGACCATGTTAACATTGTGTACAAATGGTCAGATTGTCCTTATTCATAATCTCTTCAATTGAAGCCTGTGTTCAGATGGACATTCTGATGCGTTTGATGTAAGTTGGATCATAAACTTTCCACAAACTTTTGGAGTATTGTGACGTTAGCTTAAGTGCACACTGTGCTTAAACCATACTAAGAAAGTCTGAAATACATAACAATATTTCCGATAATGCGATTTGTAATTACAAATATTGTTTTACTATTACTATTATCTGCCTAAGTTCTCACACACCACCCCCTTGCTGCGATCCCTCCACTGGCACATTAGATTCAAAACTGCATGCCTATAAAGCCAAAAGTGGACCAGCTCCCTCTAACCTCAAAGCTCTTGTCACTCATTGCACTGCACCTTGCTCCCTCAGAGATACCAGCACTGCTTAACTGGTCCCACTATCTCTCAGGGTTAGTGGTAGGTTTACAGCAAGACTCTTTTCTGTTCTGGCACAGAGGTGGTGAAATGAACTTCCCCTAGATGTCCATCTGATGGGTAAAGACCTACCTCTTCCAAAAACACTAAACTTGCACTTTTCCCCCTATTTTTTTTTTTTTAGCAATTATGGGTATATGTCATAAAAAACAACTACCCCCCCTCCACCTGAACATAGTTTTAGGTTGATGGTATCCCTGGGTGTGAGACCTACAGTAGTGAACCAGTGTTAATGTATTCATCGATAGAGACATTAAAACACTTTTGTATATCGCTCTGGATAAGAGTGTCTGCTAAATGGAGTAAATGCAAATGTATTAATATTGGAAAATAATGAAGAATAGTATTTTCACTAATGGTCTCCTACTGTATATACCACATGGTGTTTCCATCAATGCTAATGAAAATTTGTTTAGGAGTATATCAGTAGTTGCAATTCGCTAAATTTTTTAATGAAATTAAATCAAATGCTAATTTGCAAATAATATGGATTGTAATTTGCGTGGAAATGTATTGAAAATTGTGTGATATGCTAAATGTATTGAAAATTGAAAAGCAACACATTCTATAAGTACATAAAGAGTAAGAACAAGTGCAAAGCTCATTTTTCTAAAACAGAAAATCAACTAAATACCTAGGCCTGGGCCAAAACATATGTTTTTGATAAAATAAAAAGTACCCATCTGACACACTGTGCAGTAAAATGTTCATAACTCTGGCGAGGATTTACAGAGCATTACTTTTTGTGGCTTGCTCTAGAGGTGTTTGACAGCAAACTAGGTCTATGACTGGCTGTGCTCAGATTCTCATTAAAATTATAAGGAAGTTTACTATTAACTGAGCACCTTTTAACCATCAATGAGCTGAGGTGACTTTCAGGAACTTGGCACATATCCATAATTACAGCCTTTTACAATGGTTTAGTGGAATGGTGGGGAAAAAATCATTTATGACAGAATACGCAGTTAAGCCTGCATTCTCCAGCAGTGGACAGTAAATGCTTGTTGTATTCCATCATTAACTCCATTGTCCATGGTGTACAGTGGCCATTTGCTACCAGTTCTGAATGCATCTGTTCATTCAGACTAATGAAGCAGTTCCTTTACATTATATGAATTAAAAGAGCACATTGCAGAATTCTGGTGTTTTATTGCCCTCTGTTCTAAAATGAAGTAATGTTTCAGAGAGTGATTTTGATGCAGTTTCAGCAATTCAGTATCTGCCGGGAACTGCTGGTGGAAGCAGTTCTCTCCGTGGGTGGCATTTCAGTAATGTCACTAGATGCCATTGTTCCTCGATTCATGGCTGAACAGAAAAAATAATTCAAGACCTTCCTATTTTGGACTCATGACCAATGACTTTGGGAAGCTACAAATGAAAAAAAAAATATGATTTTGGGTATATTCCCATACTTTTGAAGTACTTGGCAACTGTATTTCTGTCCTGTTATGTTATACACCAAAAAGTAATGTCTATAGACTATAAAAAGGTATTAAATTGGTTATTGAACCTGGGTATCCCTCCTCTACTGACTAATAATAAGCAATGTACAACTGAAAATGTGATAATTAATTACATAGTACAATTAGTGCACATAGTGCACGAGAAATCTTGAGCTATAAAATCGGAAACAGTGCCAGTGTAAACTGAACAGATATAAGACTGAAGGCATCCTAATTGCACAGACGTTATACAGATTCTAATCAACTTCCATTAGGTAGTTAACCAAGTAGCTTGAGGTCCTGGCAACAATGACGATGAAATCAGTTTGATTTACATAAATTAATTTTAATTAGTTTAACTTAAAACAAACATCCTACAAATGTTTTTTTCTTCAGAGACCCCTGAGCTGTTCAATAGTAAATGTCAAGGCTGACTTGCAACTTGATTAGCCTGACTATATCTAAAAAAACAAAAAACAAAAAAAACAAAGCCTGCTTTAGCCTTAAAGTCTGCTAACTATTTATACTTTGAGAGAGTGCAATAAAGTAGACACAGACCATGAATTTGAGAAATGCTTCATAGCTTGAAGTGATATTTATTGAGGCTTTTTTTTATGTATGAGCTAATAAATACTAAAAGATATGAGAAAAAAAGAAAAAAGAACCACAAAAAGAGCGCATTTCCATTAGAAGAGACCTTTTTTCCTAGTTAAAATAATTGGTTCATGTGCTTACAATTCTCTTACTAACCTCCTCAACTGCAGTAATCAGAGCATGTTTGGCAATTTCTACATGTACATTTTGCTATGTGGAAACAGACTCAGTGGCTGGATCGTCTGCATTTGCATTAGCACTCCAAACAATGCCAAACATTTGCAAATAATGTCAGCCATCATATGCTATCAGGCTGAGCGGGGATTACAAGGGAAATGAATCATTAACACTGTTGCCACTTGAATGCCACTAAAGCGTGATTGGCAGGCTAAGCCTGGGAAGAGGGAGAGAAAAAGAGGCAGAGAGCCTGTGACAATATCCCCAAGAATAACTGAATCAGGGCTGTTGCTACTTTTCTTTAGGGGTCAGGGAAAAGAATGGAAGATTACTGAGATTTAGAAAGCAAAACTCTGAGTGTAAGATGAATTCGTGACAAATCCAAACTCACAAGTGCAAAGGTGGAGATAGATGTTGCACAAAAACAAGTTAAAATTACACATTTCTCCAGTACTCTGTCCAAATATTTCATTTTTATTTCTTAATGGTTGATTAGGGATTGCATGAAACCTCTGACTATTCTCTTAGTAGGACATATATATTTTTAATGGCATTATTAATGTTACCCAAATTGGCACTCCAAACCCTAGATGGCCCACTTTTTTGCTCTTGGCAAGACACTGGTGTGTAAAGTGCAGGGAGGAAAAAAAATACATTGTAGGGCCTGAGGATCAGTTTGGGAAACACTGTGTTATGCATTGGTGTCATAGTCTTTAAGGCTATTATCTTCTGAACAGAGTTTGGAGAGTTCAGTTCTCATTTAAGCCACCACTGTTAGGCTCTTGAACATGACTCTCAACTCTCTATTGCTCCAGCGATGCTATAGCTTTCAAGCTGGGTTTTTCAAAAAAAAGTAATACCTATGGACACCTGTAATAGTGATAAAGGCTTTCTGTTATGCAAATAGCAGTGTGGAAGGTTTCTAGGACACTGAGGGATTTGTTACAATGTCTGAATCGAGGCTCTTATCAGCACTTGCAAAGTCTTTGCTAGACCTGGTAGGATTTTACTGACCACAGTGAAAATAATGGATACTAGACTATTGGGTGATTGTATAAAAAAGTACCTAGAGGATGTTCATACAAGGACACAAAAGTTAAATATAGAGTAGGCTCTGCAGACTTCAGAAAAGTAGTTAAGTGACATTTGAATTCTTTGTTTCTTTTTGTTGTGCAATTTTAATAAACCACAAAAAGCATAGTCATATATTTTGTATTATTAATTGTTCTATTAAATTAAATAAATTCAACAAATATCAGACTATATATATATATATATATATATATATATATATATATATATATAAATATATATTTGAATTTTATATGCTATCCCCACGTTTTTTAGATGAGGAGTGCATATAGCCTTGCAGAGAAATGTCACTCTGTTACAGAAAGATAAGGCAGAGAGAGTGGTTGAAAACTGTTTTGGTGTTTTTTTTTTTTGCTTCAGAAGTTCTTTGAGTTTTGAAACTGGGAGGTTTAATAAGCATCAACACAATCTGCGGTTAAAACATTTCACCATGACTATGTCTACATAACTGTGTCCTCACTAAGTAGTAATGATAAATCTGATTCTAAGGGATGGGGTAAGATGTATATAAAAGGACCTACATTCCTAGAGTGAAATTGCTTTAGGTTTACAAATTAGGCTCTACAAAAAAAACTTCAATATTTTACCTTATCCTTTTGCTCCTAATGGAAAAGGTCTAGTAGATTTGTTCATTTTGTGTTCAGAGGAAATGCTTCTAGTGGCTAAGATAAGAATAAGTGGAATTTTAAAGAATGTAACCAGCAGGGTATATATTTGATAACTGCTCCAAAATATTATTCCATATCTACCTTTGATTTAAAACATTAAAGCAATCTTTTTATTTTCGCCTGTAATTAAGCTTGTATATAAAGCTACTCAAGGTGTTATATGCAACCTTGAGATAACCCTGTATAAATTGTCCTTTTCCTATGACATTCGACATAATTCGACATGCTCATGTCGGTATCTTCTTTACCATATCAGAAGAATTCAGACATTTTTTATCCACACAGGCCATTAAGGTGCTTATTCAGTCTTTTGTCATTTCAAGTTTGAGCTATTGCATCTCACTCCTGGCAGATCTTCCTCTGAGCACATTTTGACCTCTACAAATGACCCATAATGCAGTTGAACGATTTGTTATCAACCTTCTGAAGTTTTCACATACCACCCCATTGCTGCAATCGCTCCACTGGCTTTCTTTGATGCTTACCTACAAAGGCAAAAACAGACCAGCACCCTCTTACCTCAAAGCTGTAATCACACCTCACACTGTACCATGCTCAATTAAAAATCACTGCTTAACAAGTCCCCACCATCTCTCAGAATATAAGGTAGGTATTCACCAAGATTCTCTGTTTTGGCATTTTGGTGGCTCCCCTACGTGTCAGAAACACCCCACCCCACCCCACCTCAGCTACTCAGACTACATCACTCTGATATGCTAATTCTAGCATACAGACCATTTATCAGACACTCTAAACCGGTTCTGAAGCAGGTGAAAACCTGGCTAACAGGAGCCACCTCTGCTCTTCAAGACTGCTGTGAGTGCACTGATTGGAAGATCTTCAGGGAGGCTGCAACCAATGGCGACTCTGTCATCTTGGAGGAGTACATGGCATCAGCGACCAGCTACATAGGCAAGTGCATTGATGGCGTGACCGTCAACTGCTAACTGCCTGTTGTAGAGCCAACATCTTGTCTCTGAATGTTGATAAAAGTTAAGAGATGGTTGTTGAGGAGAGCACAGAGCAACCACTCCTTGCTGAACATCGACGGATCATCTGTAGAGATCATCGAGAGCACCAAATTTCTTGGTGTTCATCTAGTGGAGAACTTCACCTGGTCACTCAACACCTACTCACATCTACTTCTTAAGAAGCCTGAGAAAAGCACATCTCCCTCTCCCATTTCTGATCGCAAGTCCCTGCAGTGGATAGTGAGGACCGCTGAGAAGATCATTTGAGTCTTTCTTTCCTTTATCTTAGACATTTACACCACATCCGCAAAGCACACAGCATTGTGCATGACCCCACACACCCCTCACACACACTCGATCTCTCACGACCAGACTGTAACAGTTTTTTCTACAAGCCATCAGACTCCTCAACAACTGAACTGAACTGTACCGAGCACAATACACACAAACACACATGCACAATCATTTGTATGGACTGCAATGACCTACTCCAAATACACACTCTTCCAATATACATTCATACATCCACCATATCAAACGTTTTACATGCCGTTTTGCACACTGTTTTTGCTCTTTGCACATACTGTCTTTCACATTTCAGTCGATTGCTGTTATAAAATAAATTACTGTTATAAAATAAATTACAATACCTCATGTAACTGCTGCTATAATACTAATGTGTTCATTCCATTATTTGTGCACACACAATATAGAACATACAGTATTTACACTGGTCAGCGCTGCTTTTGTGTAATATCTTGTATTTTTTGTTTTCACTGTCTTTTGTCCTGCACTATACTTTATGTGGCACTGTACTTCATGTGGGTAGAACTACTTATTTAAGTCCTTAGCTCTGTTTTATGTACTGTAGCACCGTGGTCCTGGAGAAACTTTGTCTCATTTTACTGTGTACTGCAACAGCTATATACTTGTATGTTTGAAATGATAGTAAAGGTTCTTGACCTGACTTAAGTCACTGGTTGCCTTCAAACATCAGCTGAATACCTAACTCTTTCTGAAATACATAAACTAGCACTTCAGTGTTAGTATTTCTTTCCAACAGAGTTTTAGACTGATGTATTCTTAGTCTGCTACCTAGTGAAGTGATGTATTCATCAGCACTTTTGTACTTAATAGACATCAAAACAGACTACAAAAAGGGAGTCTGCTAAATGCCATACTGTAAATGTAAATATGTAGTGACCTATTTATGATACCAAGAGGAAGAGAAAGTGCATTAGTCTGACAACAATCATTCCACTAGGACAAGATCAAGGATGTGAACTCTCTCAAAATATATAAAAATCAGTTCGATAAACTAGATTTAAACACAGTAAAGTATTTGGTATTTGGGTAACCTTGGTTTATAATTTTGCTTATTATAAGAATTATATTTTTAAGATAATTATAAATAATTATTTGTGCTAGTATAAGAATTATTTGTGCTAGTAATGTGCTATTAACTGAGTAGTCTACATAGGTGGGTTTTTTTTTTCTAGCTTTAAATGACAAATTGATGAAATAAAAACAGCATATGGTGTTTTAGAAAGGGTCGGGCCAACATGATCAGCCAGAACAGCTGTACTGGAGCGATGACAACCACTCACCTAAAGTATATTTATTTGAATGGTGAATTGCATTTTGATGATGATAGTGGAGAGCATTGTTCAGAATCCAAGATAGATGTGCTGGGTTGAGATCTAGTGACTGTGAAGGCAAACTTCATTGTTGTCATACTCATGAAACCATCCATTCACTTATTGGGTAAAATTTCCTTTCTCTTAACTGATAGTGATAATTTTTTTTGTGCAACCAAATAATTTTGTCTTTTTTACACGATGAAAAGAAATCCACAAACACTGGTAACAGTGATCACTGAATGTCCATTAATCATCAGTGTCTCAGATGACCTAAAGTGATAAGGCAGCTTGCCATCACTGTGGGACGAGTAATGGCTAAGCAGTGACATTCTCAATTATGACTTGTTCGACACAGTAGATCCTAGCTGACAATGACCTTAGTATCAGGGAAAATGGAAATATGACTTATCACTGACTGATAAAAAAAACAGACCAGCTTAACTTATCTGAACACATGAAGAATGATTCACCTCACTACCTAGGACATGATATGAAGTCTAACTTGAAGGTATTTCCTTATAGGAAATACCTTGAGTTTTTCCTCTGGCTGATGATATAGAGAAAAAATAATTATGTGTCAACATTTTTGTCTTGTCACAGATTTATTTAAAATTTATTTTTATTTTGAAAAGATGATCAAAATAAATACATGAAAGAAAAAATGTTCAGCTAAAATAAACCTGACTCACCATCCTATAATTCATCCAGTACAAAAAATCTCAAACTTTTTGGTGAGTTTTTTAATGGCTGACATAGTCTGTATGGTGAATTGCACTTCCCTGTGAGTTACTTTCCATTGGTGCTGAATGACAGGGTAGTTTAGGATTGCTCTGTATGTTTGTGGTACATGATGGATTATCAATTTTCACTGAAACAGTCCTGGAGTTTCCCTATAAACACAGCTAAAAGTTTGAGCGGTAGTCTCCTAGATGTGGTTGGATGCTCAGTTCCAATTTGTTGTATCACAAATCTCTTGGATTCTTCAACAGTGAATAACAAAGCTCTCTGTCTGAGCATCATCATACATCATAAATCTTCAGTAATCGGGATCCTGGTCAGAGTTACAGATCATCCAAGTCCTATACCATGAAAACTGGGTGTGAGGCATGAAATGCAGGGTGTATTCCCACAATTCCATCTCAAAGAATCAGGCACAACACAGTCATTTACAGCTACAGTAATTTATCATAGCCAATTCACCCGCAGGCATGTTTTTCCTAGGAGGAATCCCCCCCTCAACTGTGACTTGGCAATGCAATACGAATGTTTTTCCTTTGCATCCCTTAGTCAAATTTTTGCTGGATTGTCTGCGTTCCCATATTACATTTGCAGCTATCAAATGGTGATCAGTGCAGCACTGTGCACCTCTAATGGCAAAGGAAATACAAACATTGTTGATGACTCTGCATTTCATCACAATGTCATAAATTAAAACAATGCTTTAGCAAGAAAGAATAAATCCTCTGTATTTAGTCTTCTGTCTATATTTATATAAAAAAAATAGATATGTCATGCCAATAAGCCTGACTGAAAACATAAGGTATAATAAAAGTAATAAAAATTCAGTAATAATGATACTCAATATAAATGCATAAAGTAGTGTACATCAGGATTTTTCAAATATTTTACTCTACAAAAGAATTTGAAGCGTACACACAAATGGAAGAAAGGTTAGCAAAGCCTACTCTGGAAAGGAATAGAAACATCAACAAAGTCAATGGAGGAAGGAGGAGAAAGATCTCATCTCAGTATCTGGCAGACAGCCCAATGTAGCAGTTGATATAAGTGATGTTTGCCATTTTCAGATGGCATCATTGGTACATTGAGGAAGCACTAAGGAGAGCAGGGTAAAGGGGACATGAAGGGACATTATTCATTCACTTATTCTTTCAGTTTCAATCAAATTTGGTATACGTGTATTTGAGACTATAATAATTTTGTCCATTTGTGGTGAAACCCTTCCAGATAAGTTTTTCAATCTTTCACATATACTTCAATCATTTTATCGATGGCAGTGTGAATCTTATAGTGTATATCTTATAGTGTGTCTATTCTGCATCATCTGTTCTCTAATGCAATTCCTATTTAATCCGTAGTCTTGCTGGTTATCTTTGTTTGTTTTTTTTTTATTGTTTTGGGTTTTTTTTTTTACTTTGACTACAGAGATGAATATACTACATAATCCTATCCAATTACAGCTTCAGTGGGTAATGCATAGGCTGCAATCACTTGGCTCCTCCCTTTTTTGGTTGTCAAGGCAATCCATAAATAGGGCAGATCAGTCACAGAGGGGTTTCTTAAAAGTCCCTGCTACTGAATTTCAGCTGCAAGCAGGCACAAATCAAGCGTCAGTATTGTGCAAGAGATTCCAGCTGAATTAAATCTGCTCCCATCACAAGACATCCTATTGCTCCTAAAAACTGAAGGCTGTTTTCAAATGTCTAAAATCCAAAATCAAGTCAGACACTTAAAATTATCATTTTTGTATAGCATAAGAGACACACATTTTCCAAAACAGATGTGATAAATAAGTGTAAAAGGAGGAAAAGCTTCATTTTAACCGCATCCTCTCCAGACGTCGTTGAATAAAACGTCGTTTTTCATTTCATGTTCCACACCAAACCTTATGTATTACAGCTATAGATTATAGCTAGGTATCAAATTAGTTTGACAACATATCACGGTATTAATATTTAAAAAGTTTTAGCACCTTTGTGATTATAGGAAAAGGTTATTTTTGCATGGTATTTTTTTACACCTAGTCAGCAGTTTATTTGTTACAAGACAGGTGTACCTACTGTAATAAACTAGAAATTCAGTGCATATTTGTGTTGTTAGGGCTTCAAGTGATGGCAAAAAAAATATATCAGGGTCCTTCAGTCACCTACAAATCAATAAGTCATAATGGCATTCGGGAATAAACAGAGTTGGCGGATGTCAATGAATCTGCTTATCTGTGTTCACCAAGCAGCACAGAGAGCTAGAGAGCACAAACCCACCTGTAGATCGGCGATATTGAAGGTTTATTTGCTGAGTACCAGACAAAGGGCCAGAAGTTCAGTCACAGATCTTTGATTCACTGATATCAATAGATTTACGTAAATAAGTATATCAGCAGCCAGCATTTGAGAAAGTAAGGCAAGGACTGTTGAAAATTAAGTCACTATCATATGTTACTTTCATTGGAACAGATTGTGTTTTAGAAAATGTCTCAGTTGGTTGAGAAATATGTATCAACAGAATATTTGGATTAGTCATAAAGAAAGAAAAATAATGAATTGCTTGGTGCTATTGTTACTATTTTGGCAAAACAATCTGGATGCATAATATACCATTAAATAACCCTTTTTGTCTGTGTTTCCCTGGCCAACAGAATTTATTGTAATTGAGTTTTTTTTTATTGTGGTGTTGTTAAAAGCATTAGCACAGCATGCTCCTGGTGAGGCACGATAAGCTACATGAACACGCATCCTGCTATTTCGTTATCATTGTGACTTGCTTAGAACGCCCCTTCCCAACTCCAAGCTTGACACACTCGGTGCCATGTTATTAGCATGCTAAAAACATGCTTTTTATACAGGGACTAAATATGCATGGCAAAAGGGTGCACCAATAATTGGTGGTTTTCTTGCATTGCAGAAGTCTGGTGTTCACCTGGATTAAGCTAAAAATGCCTTCTGTGAACACGTGACTCTGACTGACAGGCCGGTACTCCTGACATTGGTACAAGCAGCTGCTGATTCACTCAACTGCTTTGTCTGACATCTCACAGGAGTAATTGGTGGTTGAGGCTGAACTGATTGTCCCTGATGTTCCCAGATATGTTCAGCTTTTAGAAACGGATCCTCACTCTGCTCAATCAGTCATACTTCAATTGTTGAGATGATTTAGATTTTTCTCCCTATCTGAGGCACCAGACATTCTATCCAATAATCTGTCACCCTTGATTTAATAAGAATGTTTGACACAAATGGAAATAAATTTGCAACCTTTTGAATGCTCCAGTAGTTCCATTGGCCAAAGTATTACATTCAGGTTTTTTGCTTTTATTTTCGTTCATTCATTCATTCATTCATTCATTCATTCATTCATTCATTATTCTCGAGTCACGGGGAGCCTGTGCCAATCTCAGGCGTCATTGGGCATCAAGGCAGTGCCAACCCATCGCACACACTCTCATTCACTCGCACACTCACACACTACGGACAATTTTCCAGAGATGTCAATCAACCTACCATGCATGTCCAGAGGGAGGAAACCGGAGTACCCAGAGGAAACCCCCGAGGCACGGGGAGAACATGCAAACTCCACACACAACACGGAGGCGGGAATCTAACCCCCAACCCTGGAGGTGTGAGGCAAACGTGCTAACCACTAAAGCCCCCCCCTTTATTTATTTATTTGTTTGTTTGTTTGTCTGTTTGTTTGTTTAATATTTTGGTTAAGAGTTAAAGTGATTCAGATATGAAATATGATATGACACATGTAAACTGCGGTCTTTATTGGCAGCTAATAATAGATAACTAACTAACACACGAACATTTTTTTAAACTATAAAAAGTTATAAAATAAATGAGTATGGTTTTTATTTTGGTATAACATAATACATTTTTCAATAATTGTAAATACAATGTCTTAATGATCAGTTTCTAATCAATCAATTAATTCCAAACCCTTACTAGTAAACTGTCCTGCTATGATTTTACTAGTGAACTTGGCTGTTAATTTAATTTGTCAGTAACAGTAGTAACGCATCTTAATTTAAACAAATTCAGAACTTGATTGCTGAGTCAGGGTAAAAACTTCTTTGTAATATACCCTCTGTGAGCTATATATATATATATATATATATATATATATATATATATATATATATATATATATATATATATATATATATATAAACACACACACACACATAACCACTGATATCCGTCTGTGTCTTGTGCTTTTTTACTTATTTCATTTAACATTTATCCAGGAATCATTAAATAAGATTAAAATATTTTACAACGCCGTTCTGGAAAAATAGGGCAACTAGTGGGACACAAAAGGTTAACAGATTTACCCCCTGCAATGAATCTTGCCTCTGTAACTCACCTCTCTAAAAGGATTGGCCTTTGCCTTTTTTGAGTCCTGCCTCTCTAACCCACATCGCTGTTTGATTGGCTTTGTCTTTCTCGCTAATGTGTTGAGGGCGGCCGCAGCTATATTCTGTTGTATGAAGCAATATGCAACGTGATTATGCAGGTTACCGGTATGTGAGTAAGTAAGTATTCTTATAACAACAGTTTTATGCACAAAATACGGGGAATGTTGTCCCCACCAATGTCAAAATCAAACTTTCACCATTGCTCTCAGCACTGTGTGAGAGGTGTCATTCAAATAAAAATTCTCATGCACTTCTCATACACTAGCTCAGATAATAAACATCAAGCAGTTTATTATTATTTTATTACCATTTAACACTCACTCATCAGTATATTTGATGCTACAGTAAGTGCTTGTGCTAAACCATACCTAAATATAAATTTAATTAAAATCACTCCTTAAGTCAATGACACCATGAAATATTTGCTCCAGACTGAACATTATTTACTGCTGCTCCATTGATACTGAGAATCACCATGAGATTACTCATGGTACCACATAACATCCCTAAAGATGGCTGGGGATGTTCTTCCTTGGATAACAATTTGCACTCAAGTCGCCATCATTGAAAAGTAAGTAACTTTCATTTTACATGATAGTCTCAAACTCAAATGATGCTCATACTCAAGTTCCTGCTAACACAATTGCACTTGACTCTATAGTGTAGAAAGGAAATTATTTATAATCACCCTATACAGTTTCACCCAGATGGTGATGGGGTCCTTTTTGTGTCTGGTTTCTCTCAAGGTTTCTTTCCGGAGTCATTTGGCATTTCCTTGCTGCTGACACCTCTGCCTTGCTTAAAAGTTATAATTGTTTTGGGTTTTTTATGTATTATTGTAAGGCTTTTTTTGTGACAATTGTCCATTTTTAAAGATGCTATATAAATAAAATTGAACTAAAATGTTACTGTGCTAAGACTGAGCTCTAGAAATCTTGAAATCAACACAAAGAAAAAGGCCAAACTGACTTAATTGAAGATAATGTTATACATATGATAATAAGACATTGATAAAATGTAAAAAAAAAGAAATAAAAAAAATGTTAGATGCTAAAGTAATAATGTAAAAAAAAATGTATTCTATTCTGGTGCTTTTGTGGTAACACTGTTTTTGTTATTTCCTAATTCCACATTGATTTCTTGTTTTAAAGACAAACAAGCATGCACTCACACACACGCACACACACACGCGCACACACACACGCGCGCACACACACACACACACACACACACACACACACACAAACACACACGCACACGCACACACACACGCACACACACACGCACACACACGCACACACACACGCACACACACAGACAAGTAACTTTAAGGTTATTGAAGGCACAATGATCAATAACTTTCCCGTAAGTCCTTAATCTTCATAATGAGCCTCGTTGCCCCAATTAATCATGGCCCTGAGAAAAACGAGCAGACCTTTTAAATCTGCACCAGAATAAAGACCCATGGCCCTCCTCACCCAACCTACTTGACCCTCTTTTCAAGGCTGCCCACGTGTCTTTAATGTAAAATTACTCAAGTGCACATACATGCTATTCAGATTATTCAGAGCATGCCTAAAGCAACTATTAATAGATCAGCTGTAATAATGATGTCTTTCATTTGCAGACAGATAAATGTGTGTCAATTAAGATTTGTAATCTGCAAGAAGAATGTTTAGAGGTCAGCAGTATAGTAGCACTGGTACTATACAGTATACATCACAAATTAAAACATGACAATGAAAGAATGCATGAATTAATTCATAATTAGTTATAAATTAATTACAAAATAAATAGTTTGGCTGATTGATTAAATGGTTAACTAATGGTGAATTTGTTCATTTAATTAAATTATCAGAATATTTTTCTGATATTGCACCTATACCCCTTCATTACCCCAAAAATTTTCACCCCTGGATGCTCAATCAGTATAAACATTCTTTGCTGGAGGGTAAGCGAGTAGGAAGGAGAAACACAAAAAGCTTAAGACCTATTGGTAAAAACAATATTACTGCATTTGAAAAACTATTGATTCTGTCCCTGGCCTAATAGAGGGCTATGATCACTTTGAGGTGAAGCTATTACCAGGAGGGAGACATGTGGAAGTTAATGTGTATTTTTCTCCATTTGTCAGGGCTAGTGTTAGCCACCTGGCAGGGGAGGGAGTGCACTTATGTTTTCACACAGAATACAAGAGGAAAGTACATAGGGAAGTAATTAATCAGAAACACCACCCACACTGCAAAAATTGTACTGTGACATAGACTTCTACATTAGGGATGTAAACAAATAAGGAAACATTTTTTTGTTTTGTTTTTAACATTAAGTAACATTTTAAATCTGTCCATTAACCAGTCCACCCATCCTAGATTTTCTTCTTTCTGCCAGAATGGATAGGTTTCTGAATAAATTTTTGGATGAAAAAATAACCTGTTTGTTGGTTGCTGGTCAGTGAAGTGTAAGTAACTGTAATTTCAGATATAATAACTTTGCACAACCAACAAGAATCTGGGTTGTGTGGCCAGTACAACTCCATAAAATCCACTATTGAAAATCCACTATTGAACAGTTTGTTGGCTAAATCTATTCCATTCATAAATTACGTTTCTGAGTCCCTTCAGGCATTTTGTATTGGTTTAATTAGTTTCTTCCAGTTCGAAATGGCAATTTCTAAATTTCGGTATGTGCAACACTAGTGTTCGAAAACACATTTAGGGAAATGAAGTAATTATTTTAAAAAAAAACTGATTAAATTCAAGTCAACAATATGAAAAATTCCAACTTTAGTAAAAATGTACACTTTGTGGCAAGAGGCAACAACCTGGTGCCTCCAGGGATTTGCCAAAGACCTACTAGGTAATAGTGCCACTGTGCTTTACCAGGCTTCTGGAAATGGCATTTGAGCCATTTAACTTACCTTTTTATCTTTGTTAAAGATCCCAGAGATCTGCTGCACTTCACCATTATGTCTCTCATAATGTTGCATGTAGGATTACTGTACCCATTGAGCCTGCAGTTATGGGTATTATCTCATTAATAGAAAGAAGCAAATGTGCTTTATGTTAGAGATACAACCCACATTCACCATAGAATCAAATGCTTTACAAAGTGTCTTTATTTGAACATTTTTACAGGCTGAAAGTGGCCCAGCTGTAAACATATGGTATCATCAAGGCTGATGTGTCTGCATTCTGGCAGAGAGATTTGGATGAGTTAATCGCCACATTCCATAGTGATATTTGCGGTAGAAGAAGTGGGAAGTTGGGTCCATCATTGTTCCAATAGCTTTTACTTTCAGGTCGAGCCCTGCTTATTAAAGGAATATAAACCCAGTTACACACACTGTGTTTGAGTAAAATATGTTTCATTACAATACTTTATGATGACTTTTGAATATTGTAGGTCTGAGGCATCTAATCAAAAAGAAGACAAAAAAACTTGTAACGACGGTTATGCTACAAAAAACAGCATTTACTGTTTGCTGCATTTTCACTGGTGGCAGCAGCGCATTTTAAGACCCAACAAGACACCTGGGTGAAAGATCACTTGCGAGTGATGTACCTCCATTTGGTAGGAGTATAGCGCTGACCAAAGACGAAAGTTTGATTTTGACATTGGTGGGGACATAATTTATTTGACATTGGTGGGGACAACATTCCCCGAATTTTGTGCATAAAACTGTTTTTATAAGAATACTCTCTTCTTCACATACCGGTAACCTGCATAATCACGTTGCATATTGCTTCATACAACGGAATATAGCTGCAGCCGTCCTCAACACATTAGCGAGAAAGACAAAGCCAATCAAACAGCGACGTGGGTTAGAGAGGCAGGACTCAAAAAAGGCAAAGGCCAATCCTTTTAGAGAGGTGAGTTACAGAGGCGGGATTCATTTGTTAACCGTTTGTGTCCCACTAGTTGCGCTATTATTTACAGAACGCTGTAGTAAAATATTTTCATCTTATTTAATGATTCCTGGATAAATGTTAAATGAAATAAGTAAAAAAAGCACATAACCATTGGATATCAGTGGTTATGTATAAATATACATAGGCTTGGTCGAATTATTGCTAGGGACAATTGAGTGTTCCATGGATATTGGTATGGACATGTCCCTACCGTCCCTACCCAAATCGATGCCCTTGGCGCTGACATATGTGGCTTGAACAACCACATTCATTTACACCTGTCCAGTTTCATCTGAAGACCACCTCCTGAAGTGGTTTGAACGCTCGGATTTGTATCCGTCTCAAAAACGTTTCGGAGGGCATTTAGACCTGGTCTTTTTACGATTTTGCTATCCGATCACAGAAAACACATGAAGTGACCAGGTGTAAAAAGCCCCTTAGAGTGTTCAGGCACTGAGACTGGGTTAGGAGGCCTGAGACATACAGAATACAGAGAATTTTAAGCTTCCAACATTTTGGTACGGTGTGATGGTCATGCCACAATTGCTCTGTTTGGTGATGGCCTGTATGTTTGAAGATAATAAATAGAATCTCTAACAGTAACTTTTTTCAGGTTTTACGTTTGGTTATATGATTGTTGAAAGCACATTTAATATTCTAACCCATTGTACACATTGCATTAAATAAAGCATACTGTACATGCCTAAATAGAATTTTGGGTATGCTTAGGACCGCCGTGCCGTGCACGGCACGGAAGACAAAGTGACCACTAGGGGATGAGCCAGAAACAAGCCTCATTGCAGCTTTAAATCATTAAATCCTCTAAAAACACGAAAAAACCTATTTACCTAGTAAAGTTTATACTCTCCAGATTTTCTTAAGCCCACACACAAAGCATAATATGATTCATAGCCGTCATACTATTTGAAAAAAAAATTGGAGAAAACTGACCTAGGTGGCGTTAGACCAGTTTTTCCCTTACCTTTAGACGCTTCCCTTTCTTCACTGGGGTAATATATTCCAAAACAAATATTCCACAAAAATCCCCACAGGTCCAAGGAACTGGTCGCCTCGCAAATATTCAGTTTGTGTTCGGAAAACTGGAAACAGTAGTGCGCCACCATCTTGTTTTTCGGCTCTAACTTGTCATTGGGGGTTTCAAAAATTCTAAATTTACGTCATCTGTATAGCCCAGGGCCTAACGAATCAAACAAGCCCTCAAATTTTGGCAGTTCATATTAAGAAAAGTCAGTTTAATGGAATCAGTGCTTTAGGTACAGAATTTAAACTTAGTCGGTTTGCTGATGACACGGCTATTTTTAAAAAAAACGAAATTGAGGTTCCAGTTATAATTAGAGTTATTGAGGAATTCTCTGATGCATCGGGCCTTAAAATGAATCTAGATAAATCTGCATTGTTTCCCCTAAAAGCTTGCTCACTTACACATATAGATGGTATTCCAGTTAAACAACAGCTAACTTATCTGGGTATAATCATTTGCAAAAATGATAAACAAAGAAGCCAGAGATTTGAGAGATTTATCAATTTTTGGGAGGGTGTTGTTGTCCAAGGCAGAAGGTATTTCCAGATCTGTATACACTTCTTTATCATTAGATGTGCCCTCTACTGTGATGAAAGATTTGGATAAGATATTGTATGACTTTATCTGGAGGAAAAAACCCATTATTTAAAGAAGGAGGTCATATGCAATACTAAAGAACAAGGGGGGCTAGAGGTTCTGGATTATAGTACACTCAATAATACTTTCAAGTTTAGATGGTTAATAGAATTTATGAAAAATAAAGATAGTGTTTGGAATGTATTTCCTAATTATATATTTAACTCTATTGGTGGCATAACATTTTTGTTGAAATGCAATTTTTCTGTTGATAAAATTCCTGTTAAACTGGCTGGCTTCCATAGGCAGGCCCTGTTAGCATGGAATTTGATCTATAAACACAATTTTTCACCACACAGTTATTGCATTTGGAATAATAAAGACATATTATTTAAAAACAAATCAATTTTTTATCAAAATTGGATTAATGAAGGGATTATTTTGGTAAAACAGCTGTTAAATTCTGATGGGTATTTATTGTCTTACACAGAGTTTCTTGAAAAATTCCAACTACCAGTTAAACCAAGAGATTTTGCTATTGTTTTTGATGCAATTCCAGAGAGTGGTGTATTTCTTTTAAAGAATTCGAGTTCTTTGCAAATTAATATATGACTTCTGTGGTAGTTTATACATCGGCAATGTTAATATCTTGAAACAGAAGTGTAGCAATAATATTATAAGAAATGCGCTCTGTTGTGTTTCATTCCCGGCAGCAAGGTTTTTTTGGTCTTCCTTATTTGGTCATATATACTGGGACAAAACATGGAAAATACTGAATACATTTTGTGTCAACAATAAAATTAAGGAGGTGTCTTACAAAATTCTACATAGGATTTATCCTGTTAAACATGTTTTGGAAAGATTTAAGCTTAATATATCTTATGCTTGCGAATTTTGCGGACAGGAAAAGGAAACGATTTTGCATCTGTTTTATCATTGTATCTACTCAAGACTTTTTTGGAAGGATATGGAGAATTTTATTAGTAGAAAATTGGGTTGTGTGGTAGAAATTGGGGTATGTGATGTGTTTTTTTTATTTTGAGGGAGATAATTTGGAAAATAATGAACAATATATTATACAACTATTCATTGTATTAGGAAAGTACAATATACACAAAACAAAGTGGGCCCTTTGTAAACCAAATCTATCCCATTTTATTAATGATTTCAGGTTATACAGTAATCTTCTGGAGAAAGTAAAAAACAAAAAAGCACAGAAAACATGTGATATTTTAAAAGAATTCAAGTTTTTGTAACTTTTTTCCTTTCTTTTCCTTTCTTTTCTGGTAGCTAATGTGACTGATACCTCTTGTTTTATGGCATTGAACAAAAAGTGTGTATTTATGTTTTGTCTTTTTGCAATAAAAAAAAAAATATATATATATATATATATATCAAACAAGCCCTCACTTGAGCCAATCAGCGCTTGTATTGCAGAGATAGACGGCTGAGAAGCCAATGATGTCATGACATCATTTTTGGGAGCCCGCCTTTGACTGACAATTACTCCTTCCAATAGCAATGAAATGGGCCGGGACCTCTACAGCTCTTTAGCCAATAAGGAGACGATTCCAACGGTATGCAACATCCCCCGTCTCCGCTGCCTGGATCTGCGTGAAAAAGCTGCGCACAAGAATTATTGCGCAATCCTTGACCTTTTCTCAGTCTCACAGCTCAGGGTGTCAGGTTACAGGCCCTTTTTCACAGCAGACTTGTAGACAGAGAGGCTCTGTTTGTTTTAGGCCTTTTAAACTGAGCATGCAGTCTTTTAATTCAAAGTTATATAGTAAACAAGTACACAAAAACACATGACCGACGGACATGTCCATAGAAAAATATTTTTATTGAAGCCATTTTTGGGTCTTTTGACTTGAATTTTTTTTTTGGTGAAAGCCAAGACATGTGGCTATGACCCTCAGTTGTTATTTGGTCCCTAACATGTTCCAGAGAAATAAGATTAATCAGTTTATCAGGTAAACAACTCAGGCGGAAATGAAAACCTTCCATTCTAGCCTCTGTAACTTTGTGCCAGTAAGGCCTAGAATCAATCTGACACTTGTATCTGAAACTAGAGAATCTTCTTTCCAATGAGACCAGGCTCACCCCTGTGTGTCAAAGTATGTGGGAGCTGTACCACTTTTTGTTGGGTAGGTCATGTAGGCGAAAAACCTGCAATAGGGGGCGAGATCCTTAAGAGGTTCTTACAAACTGTAAAAATCATGTAAACCCCATTAATGATATTAATATTAATATACAGTATTTTTAAAAACAGTTCTTCATTCTCCATGTCTGATTTAAATGTATTATGCTTTGTGTGGCCTAATCTCCTTTGTTTAAAATGCAACCATTTGCTCAGTGGGTTAGTATTTATAAGCCCATGTCTTGTTTCTGCCATCAAATCATCACACCTGTCAAAAAGCAGCTTTTGTAGACTAAACCCTTTCCTGTATCTGTCTACTCATAATTGATTCTCTGTTGTATCACTGCTGAAATGCTATTGAGATAACCTAGCTGCCACGTGCATGGCACAATAAACTGCACAGAAGTTGGATAGACTGTCACATCTTATCACAACTTTGAAACACTAGGATGAGAGGTTAGGAAACTAAAGAAATGAGATGCCGTTTAAAATGCTTTATAGTGCACCGTTGCCATGGCAAATGTTCAATAGACTGCCAGGTGGAGCATGTCACAATCCGTTTCCAGACTGGTCACTGAATAGGTGTAAGATGAGCTCTATTTATGTCATGGATGCATTCATATCTTCATGGGTTTTATCAGTAAAATGCTGAATATTTCTGCAGATTGTATTTTCTCTTAGAAATAAAATGTTTTAGTAAGTGCTTTGTTATTGTTGTAATTGCTAAAAACATACAATAGAGGTCATTTATTAGACTTTGCATCTAATGTAAAAAATAAAAACTTCCTATTTATTGACATACCAACTTGAGACTATGCTCGGTTCTCTAATTAGTGCGGAACATTATTATATCAAATTCTGTGCTTCTGCATGTCATGGGGTCGTTTTTATCCGAAGATCGGTTTTAATCTGGTTTCATATGAAGCAAATGAACCAACATAATTGTGAAGCAAAATCTTGTGATTAGATTCTACAATGGTTGAATAGATTTACAGTGTAAATACATGTAATTATTATTGTTGTGTTAAAAATGTATTAATTATGTAAAAAAGAGCTTGTCAGCCTACTAAACTACAGTAAAAGCTCCATCACACAACCCATTCTCTCTTAGCTGCCTCAAAAGGGTTCTACTTCACTGCAATGTATTGGTTTCTGTTCACACATAAGCCTTAAAAAATATTAATTTTATCCAGTTATCCAGTTCTTGTCCCAGTAGCCAATAGCCAGCAAATTGAGCTTTCAGCTCTGACTTGCCTATACTTACCTATCTGTGAAATATACATGTGCATGTGTGAAATTAGTACAAGGAAATGTGGCTACCACCTGGCTGGCCAAATACAATTCAGGGTAGGTCATTAGACCTGTCTCAAATGAGTGAATTGGATACTCTACTCTAAATTGCCCGTAGGTGTGAGTGCATGAAGCCACCTTGTATTCCTACCTTGTATGCAGTGTGTCCAGGATAGGGTTTAATGAATGAATTAATTAATTAATTAATTAATTAATTAATGAGGCATGACTTGACATAACATGATTTAGAAAAACACCAGTCGGAGGAAGTATCTGGTTAAATCAAATATTGAATATTTTTTGGTTTCTGCTCTTTCATTGACTAAAAGTAATTCTTAAAATCCACAGATGGGATTAATCAAAGGGACCTAGACAGCAAGTGAAATGGATATGTCAGCTGAGTTTGTTTAATTACACAGCGCAAAGCCCCTGTGCTTCTCTTTAACTTAATTAAATATATGCTTAGACTAATTAAAGTCTTAGCCTTTGACATTTAACAAGGAAAACTGTGCTGTACATAATGGAATGTTATGAACAAGTTTTGAGGATAGGGAAGGAAAAGGAAAACCTAAACTGACTCTGACAACTCTTCGGCTACAGTGCTATTTTTGTTAAAGTATTGTGTTTTAGTGTATATAAATAGAAAAATTTGAGTGTGCCAGTATTACATCAAGAATGAAAGCCATGTTGACTAGATTATCTCTGTAATCATTAAAACAAATTCATTCTTATGCATTATTAATGATTTCAAGTCAAATATACAGTGCATATGCAGTACTCAGCATACCTCTCAGATTCACTAAACATTGCCTTTAGTTATGCTTTCATTCTCATTCTGAGAATATATGATATATGAACCCAGACACTACTGAAAATAACATTGGTTCTAGGATCACAAATCACAATATTGCCATACAATGACAATATGAAACTGTTCATAATTGGGTGGTGGATGTTGTAGATGTAAATGTACAAGATGTAGAAGTTTGGGGAAATAAATATCCACCTCAAGTACTAAACTGCTAGTCAAACAATTCTAAGCATTCAGACATGTTTGTTACCTAGCACACATATTGGAGATGTTGGACACACCCCAAAACAATATAATTGATTACCTACCCATGCCCCATTAAGCATGTTGTAGTCGGAAAATCAATTTGAGTTCCTGCCCCATACAAATCAACCTGTTGTTTATATCAACACTCAATGGATGAACGCATTTCAGAGTGCATAACATCCCAAAGATCGTGAAAACATCTCTATCATGGTTTGTGGTTAAGAGGCTCATTGTAAGAATTACTTTGATATTTACTCATATTCTCATAATTAAAATAAATGGTTTATTGATTAATTTGCAGCATCAGTGCAGGCAAATGTGATGTCACACCAGAGTGAATTATGGAATATGGAGCATATGGTTTGGACACAAATGAAGGAAGATAAATAGCTTACGCAAAGATTTAACCACAAAGGAGTGCTTCAGCAATGCTCCAAAGGCATAATGTGTTGCTTTTTGCCATAGATCTGGGGCCATACAATGAGGTACAATAAGGGAGTGCAACCATAACATTGCATTGATGCCATGGGAGGACTAAAGTCGCATTTCTTTATGTGATAAGTGTTATAATATACTCTTAATCTCTCAATAAAAATTTTATCATAACAGTCTGTTATTACTAAATTATTATATAAATAATATAATATAAAAATATATAATTATTATATTACTCCCTGTAAACAATATACAGTAACAAATATAAGGACACAAATACCAAAATCAATGAAAAAGACTTTCTGAATAATAATTTTGTGGTTCTCACCAACATCTACAAACAAATAACCTCATATGACAATAACATTTTTCAGATGACTTTTTTTAGCCCAAAAAGAAAACCAACAATCAGAAACCAGATGGGAAATAAATAAGTACACTCCTAGTACTTCCACAATCATTAAGAGACTAATTAGCAGCCAGGTGTTACTGATAAAATGCATAAGATTATTTAGTCATCAAGGCGTGTGACAGTTTGGTGTTCTGGAGCACAAATATACAGTAGGTGTCTATGTCATGCTGAAGGACATGAAAAGAACATCAGCTGTGACCTCAAAGAAGCAATTGTTGCTGCTTATCAATCTGTGAGGGGTTATAAGGCCATCTTTAACAATTTGAAAATCACTGTTCTAAAGTGAGGTGGTTAATTTACAATCAAAGGATTTTCTTCCAATAATTGGGTTTCTGACCAAACACAGTATCACCAAAAAAGAACCAGTCAAACATGGTGGTGGGGAGGTGAAGAATTAGGCTTGTGTTTCAGTCACAGGACCTAGAAAACCTGCAGTCAATGAGATAACAATAAACTTTATACAAAAATATTTTTAAACAAATATGAGGTCATGTGTCCAGAAGCTTGACAGATGGACAGAAATTGGTCAGGCTACCGGACAATAGTTGCAAACACGACAACAATCAACATCTGAATGGCTAAAGAAAATACTCAAGATGTTGAAATAGCAATGAATGAGTTTAGACCTCAACCCCATTGAGATGATTTGGCAGGATCTTAAGGGAGCTGAACATAAATGCATACCCTCAAACATTAATAAACTGAAGCAATGTAAGTCGAAAGTTCTCCAAAATAATGGGAGACGCTAATAAACCCCTAGAGAAATGTGTATTTCAAGTTATTCTATCTTTCTGAATTATATGGTGTACTTATTTTTTTCTATCTGTTTTCTGAAAGTTGGTTTACTATTTGGAAAAAGAAGGGCAATATATTTGTAATGTGTTGTGTGTTTTGTTGTTGTTGTTACCTGACTTTCTGTTTGTTTATATAAGTTTTATAGATAGAAGACTGTCTGTTTATAGAAGTTAGTGAGGGCCACACAATTGTTATTTAGGTCTTGATAAATAAAAAAATATACTGTAGAACTGAAGGATGGTGTAGTTTCTTTTGCTCATGACTGTATATCTCATGCTAGACCAGATTACTCATGGTTTACTACTGCCATCTAAAGATAGTATGCATTTCACTAAAGAGGCACGTACTGTATTAGGGCAGCCCAGTAAACACTTTCTGCATTTCCTCATTACTTCTTGCTATAGCACTACATAGTACAGCATTCAATATTTACTTAATAATACATCTTTTACAATACAATAGATATTTTCCAGATCTTTTATAGACAGAATTCTGTGACAGAAAAATCTAAACTTCAGTAGGGATGTGGCCATAGATTTGAAAATATTGAAGTACGCAAGGTTTTAGTTCTGTCTGAAAAGAATAATAAACTAAAGAATAATAGGGTTCCATCACTACTCAAAAACAAAAATATATTTTTACTTTGAAATGTTTTCTTAATTTAAGGTATACCGCTAGATTTACTGTTGCTCATGCGCCATAACACGGGAGAGATGGCCATCTAACCCACCCAAAAGAACAAGAAAAATGAAGCCATCTTTGAGTAAAGGCCAATAATGCCTTGGTTCATAAAAGTCCTCATTTGATAGACCACAGTGATTTTTTATGTGCACGTGTTTCTAAGCACTTGTAACCAAAACACTATTTGATTATAATATAGAAAGCACTGCACATTTTATAAATCTAAACATATCTTAAACTAAGCTTATCTAAAAAAAATCACACAGGTCAGCTTAAATGCAGCTTTAATTAAGTTATGATCTTAAGTTGTGAAAAAAAAAGTTATCAATCAAAGCATGAGATATCTTGAAATCAGGCTATGAGTGATTAATAATCAGTGCACAGTGTAGTGTATTCTCAGGGTCATAGTAAAACTTGAGTAGACATCTGCTCAATCTGCAAGGTGCTGATTATATCAAAACTACAAGGAGTGCCACTTCACCAAGCACAGCAGTGCCATAATTGGCACAGTAAACACTTATCATGCAACCTACATTGATTGGGATGTGCTTCTCATCAATCATTAGGGCTCATTTCAGTCTGGTAATAATGGTGCCATCTGCTCTCAGCTAGAGCTTTGAAGGGGAAAGGGTAAAAATAGAGACTCCCTGATTCCACATCACACAGAAATGTAAACTTTTCATAGCAGAGCAATGTGACAAACCATTAGATAAAGATACACTTGCCCTTTATTTGATATATCATGTATTGTGTGGGTTAAATGCTCCATGTATATTTATTTTCTAAGATATATATATATATATATATATATATATATATATATATATATATATATATATATATATATATATATATATATATATAAAATCGACCATGTGATATCAACACTGGTTGTTATTGTGTTATTCTTCAGGGAATATCTTACAGATTCTCATTCTGGCTATAAGAAACAATTGCATATCACCACACCTACCAGAAGTAAATGTTTTCAGAACTCATATAATCCATATATGGATGTAAGGCCAACTATATCTATATTATACCTTTGCATCTCACACACAAACCCATTGGTTGATTTGGTTGCTGCCAAATCTGGCTTTCCAGATGACCCCTTCCCTTTATCCTGCAGGTGGTTAGTCCACAAGATACAGTGGATATGAAAAGTCTACACAGCCCTGTTAACATTGTAGTTGAAATGAAACTAAGATAAATCATGTCAGATTGTTTTCATTTTTAATATCGTAACCAAATAAACCCAATGAAAGAACAAACAGAAACCATTCATCTATCAATTTTTTAACTGATTGGCTGGTTCTGTAAGATTCTTTTGATGTCTTTTTGGTTTAATAGCTTAAAAAACATGTACATGGTCTCATTAAATATATAGATTAAGATAATTAAGAGAAAAGAACAAAATAATTTCCAAAACAAATATAAAATGGAACATAATGAAGGTTATCATCAGCAAATGCAGAGAATGTTGCACCACAGAGACATAAACATGAACTGAACATCCCTCCAAATCTTTCTGTCACTTTCATCTTGGCAAAAGGAAAAGAGAACAACCTTCATGGAACCTGTAAAAAGGTCAAGTAGCTGCAGCAACAACACTAAAAGAGCTGCAGAAATATCTGAGAAATACTGCTCACTCACTGCAAATGTCAAAAATCTGTTGTATTCTTCATGTGCCTGCACTATGGGGTAGGGTGGAAAGTCTTTCTTACAAAATAAAAATCCAAGCCAACTTAAGTCACCCAAACCATGTGGTAAAAAGTGTAAAGGACAATATTCTAAACATGTTTGGTACAAAATTTAGAGTTAAGGTTCATAAGGGATCATCATACTGTACCTGTGGTGAAGCATGACGGTGGCAGCATCATGCAATGGGGAGAATTCATTTTGGCTGAGACTAGGGCTATAATTATCCTACAGGTAATTATGCATCGCTTCAAGTATGAATCTATTTTTGGCACAATACCTGCAAGTAAATCATTGTCCTCCATTTGCGGTATACATTGTCCAATGCTTGGATTAACTGCCTTTCCTATGACACAATGCACACGAAATAAAAGAATTGCAGTTGGATAATAACCTGCATCCGGTGTAACAGGCAGTGGAGAATTGAACATTTAACTGGAGAGGCCAAATTTGAAAAATGAGAGCTAGAGTTCCGGGTACTGAACACTGCATTATGGCTTGACACTATGGCAATGCAATAGAAGTAGTTAAACTCAGTTTAGATCAGCCAGACTAGAGACAGACTAGGTGTCATCCATTCCAAACATTTTTTCCATACTTGGTTTGCTTGTTTACCCCAGACTTTTGCAATTATGGTTGTAGGTCAAGCAGGCACAGCCCTGCACACCATGGTCTGACCTCTAAAGGACCTCGGTTGCAGTGAGGATCTGAACCCTGACACAGTTTCAGAGCTCCACGGAGCCACAGATTTATCCTTGTCTGCCACAAAGCAAATGGCTCACACCTTCAGCCATTTCCTGGGTGCATTAATTGCATTGGAGAGGCATCTGTGGATTAACATTTTGGAAATTAAAGATAAAGACAAATTTTCTTATGATCACCCCAGTATTGCCCCAGATACCGTTAAACCACTCCTCAGTAGTTTTCTATGGGGCTCCCATTCATTCTTTATCTCTGCCCATTTTTATGCTGTTGAAACACTTTCTTCCACTCAGGGGCTACCCTGTGTTAGTCCACGTGGACAATACCATGGTAGTATCTAAGAGTGGATCTGCTCATTTCTGAGAAGAGTAGCCAGTGTCCCCTATGGTTTTCTCTTTCCCTTGCAGCATTTCTGGTACTCTGCACATGGTACAGACATGGCAGAGGTTCTATCTGTACACCTTTATCCCAGTAGCTCTTCTCAAGAGAGTCCTAGCCAGAGTGTGCCAGGACCAATTTTGCCATTTATTGGTTTCTCCATGGTAGCCTACTTGAGTCGGGTTCACAGACCTCATCTCCTTCATGGATGGCACTTCATGGGAGATTCCCATTAGGAGGGATCTACTCTCTCAGGCATAGGGGCAATCCTCCACCCTCACATTGAGGTATGGAAACTCTGGGTCTAGCCCCTGAGGTCTGGGTCTAGGGCTTCCTCCATGAGAAGACTGCATGTCTCTAAGCGCTTAACTTGCTCTACGTTGAATGTGATATGTGGCAGCTATTACTGTAAGTCACATGCCTGTTCTAGGGGAACCCTCTAGTTTCTCACTTTTTGTGTGGTAACATGTGGCCCAGACCACATCTTGGGACCTCTCAGTGGTTTTGTTGAGAAAAAAATCTTGGAACTCAAGAATGCCCCAGGGGTTATTAGAAGCCCCTTTAAACCAGTGGAGTTAGCCTCTGAGATGGTTTTTTAGGTGAACTACTGGCTCTGTAAGTTGCCCCTTCTGCATAAAGTCTGCTTCTGGAATGGCTATTTTGTATTCCAGGATGGGATATGTTTCCAAAAATGGCCAGTTGTCCAGTCATTTTGGAGACCTTCTTTTATCTGCCCCACAAGTCAGCAAAGCAGGAGAACAACACTGTACAGTATGTGCGCAGTCCCGGCTCCCAGGGACTGGGAGGCACAGATGCTGAGGCACAATCGTGTATGCACCAATCAGCCCCCGGTGCCCACTGTACCACCAGAAAAGCTCTGACACATCAAGGCATGGATTTCTGAAGGTGATCTGTGGTACCTGGTACAAAGACAGCAAGAAACTTTAATTCCTCTAAGTTGTGAAGTTTGACCTTCGTGGAACAGGCTTGTTTGTCCAGCGCATCTAACAGATGCTTGATCAGATTAAGAATTCGTAGGCCAAGTCAATTCCTTGAACTTTTCTTAGCATGAATCTCTATACTTGGTTTGAAATACTGTGTTGCATGTCAATGTAATAGCAACAGTACATGAATGCCAACACCCTATGTTTTTCATCAAAGCATTGACCACAGCATCAGTCTGCCTAGCTTGCTGTCTTCTGTTGTGCATCCTAGTGCCATCTCATCCCCTGGTAAATAAAGTACTCACACCTGGCCATTTACGTGATGTATATGAAAACTTCAAACAAGGTCACCTTCTTCCATTACCCCATTATGCTTTTTGCAGCAGTCAGGGTCAGCATGGGTACTCTGACTGGTCTGATCCAATGCAGCCCCATACAAAGCAAGCTACAATGCATTGTGTGTAATGTTTTCATACCTTACTATTATAATCAGTGATTTGTGCTACAGTAGCTCTTCTGTGTGAGTGCTGAATCACCAATTGTCCTTTCTTGGCCACAATATATTTAGATATATTGGATATGAGATATTGGACAATATCTCAGTCATCTGCTGTTTTTTGCACAACTCCATATATAATCCAAAGGACCTGCTGCTAAGAACCTGCTGCTGTTCATTCTTTTACTGCACAAAATACTGTTTGAACATTCAGTATTTACACTGGTCGGTCGGCGCTGTTTCTGTTACTGTTTATTGTCTTTTGTGTATTGCATTTTTTTGTACTTTTTGTATTGTCTTGTAACTTAATGTCTGCACTGTTTTTTGTCCTGCACTGTCTTTTGTCCTGCACTGTCTTGCTTGTCTTGTCCTGCACTGTTTGCACCAGGTTGCACAGTTGCACTTTATGTGGCTAAGACTACTTACATGTCCTTAGCCCTGTCTTTGTTTTATGTAGCACCTTGATCCTGGAGAAACGTTGTCTCATTTCACTGTGTACTGCAACAGCTATATATGGTTGAAATGACAATAAAAAGCTTCTTGGCTTCTTGACTTCTCTTCTTGAATATATTGTAGGTTCTAACTGTATACAGTTAACACCCTGCAAAAGTTGTCATCTAGCAATAACAAATTGGCTCTCAGTTTTGTGCACTTACCCATTTTTCCTGCTTCCACACATCAACTTTGAGAACTGAGAGTTCACTTGAGGTTCTCCAGAGGCTGCCTAAAATAAACGCCCCTTGACAGGTGCCACTGTAATGAGATAATCAATGTTATTCACTTCAGATGTCATTACTTTTAATGTTACAGATGATTGTTGTGTAACGACAAAAAATAAATCAAGTGTGGAACACAAAACCCCTGAACATGATTGAGATGCTTGGGTGATAAACTATGGAATGAAAGCATATACAGTATAGAGAGAAGACAACAAAACATGAGCACACAGTGTGACATGGATTGAGCTCATGTTTAGCTTTTAGAGAGAGGAAGTCTTGACAAATTGATTATGTTTTTTTGCTGAAAATTCCAACATTACCTTAAAGGGTCCTATTGACATAACGATGTCTAGTGAATAGGCTTAAACAATGTGAATTTAGCTTAAGATTTGTATGCTATTATTCAATTGGGTTTGTTGGCCATTATTATTTAAATATGACAATTAAAATAAATCTTTTTGCCTTAGATTAGACTTTAATTAGACATAGGCACATTAAAATAGCTCAAGGCATTTTAACTTAACTTAAAAGTGGAAACCCTCTGTTGACACGGCTGCTAAAATGTGATAAGGCCAAAGAAATTGCTGTATTTTATCAGTGCAGTTTTCTGGCCCTTCCCAATCAAAACTGGGTTACTCTACATTTCTAATAGTTTGTTTTATATTATACACACACACACACACACACACACGGTTTTTCACAACTTTTCTTTTATACATTTATTGTTAGGCTTAGATTATATGAATGAGCTGTTATTGACACAATAACCTATTACAATCAGCATGTTAATATGAACAATTGTAATCAACACACGTTCTGTTTTAAAAGACATATGATTTGACTGTCATTCGGGTGTGACAATATAGTACACACCTTATGTAAACTGGTTAAAATTCCAGCACCCCATTTTAAAATGCCTTTCCACAATCCCTGGCATGCTATTTTAAAAATAAATTTAAAAAAAACTAAGCATAAGCCATAGGCACCACATGTAACCATAAAAAGTACAAATGTAAAAAAACAAAACAAAAAAAAACAAATAAAAAAAGGTAGCGCTCCGGCCTGTACCCCTTATACTTGGGTCTCTGTTTTTTGCTGGTCCATCAAGATGGTTTTGAAGGGCAGCATCAGACAGGAGATGGTGGTTCCAGGAGGCTTATGAGCGGATTTGGGACTGTGTACAAGGATGGGAAAATTTCCCCCATCTGAGAAGTCAATTAAAGCCAGCAGCTGTGTTTCAGGCTCTGCCAAGCTTCTCTCCTTCCATTCTCTCTGTCCTCCATCCCGTACTTTTCTTCCTGTCTTCAAGGGGATGACTATCCAGTAAATGAAAGCCAGAGTATTCACTCAGAGGTAACTTTACTTAATCACCTTTCAAAATCAGTCCAGCTAGTATCTTGCAACATGTCCCATCAATTAAAGCAGACATCTCTGCGATTTCCTGGCATTTGGTGAAACTTAATGGCTCATTAAAGAGGCACACCTGGTTTGCCTAAGTAAATTATCATCAAGAAGATCAAAAGAAAGAGGAGGCTAAGAAAGGTTGTCATGTCTAGGGATGCATAAATTGAGGATACAGTGGCTTGAAAGTATTTACTTGATGTGTGTATGTTTGTACAATGATCTTTTTGGTTTCTTCATTATTAATCAATGACACCTTATACTTTAAATTATTTTTTGGCCTGTGAAATAATGCATTTCCTCTTTATATTCTGTTATTTCCATTTCGTTTAACTCAGTTGTTTCCTTGTTCTGGAGAATTCAGCAGCCACTTCAGTCTCACTGGATTAAGAATCTCAGACTGCATTTGTCTAGAGAAATTGTGCACCAGACTGCCCCTATTCCTCACTAGACACCAAATTAATTTTAATTGGGGATGTAAAATCAATAGTTGCATTCCATCTTCTTCCTTGTTCAGGCTCCAAGCAGGATATGTGACTTTAAAACTATGTTAATGTAATTTATTGAGCCTCTTTCCTTAATCACAGATATTGCCTATAATTACATACATTAATGGCCACTGGAGTTCTAATTGCTAATGGTTTTCTTGGAATTTACTCTCTAATCCCTGTGTGCAATTACAGTAAAGCAAACCACAAAAAGTAAAGTACTGTTCTTCTGGAGATGGATGTTTTTAAGACTATAGGTGGTTTTTATGAAGCTTCAGAAAAGCAGTAGGAAAGTATATTAATTATAAAGTAGTTTAAGTCTAATTTAAGTCTAAGTTTATGGCCAATCAAATTCTTGGTGATGAGAGGAACATTTAGCAAGGAGTAGCCTTTAATATTTAGAATAAAAATGTATGATGTACAGCGGTTACATTGATATCATATCATTTAATCAAATCCACACCTCATTCCAGAGTACATGCAAAGTAGTAAGGCTACACCAATGACCACTGTTGAATTCTAAGTAAATGTGAGTTAATTAAACATTCTTCATTAAGCAAATACCTAATGGTGGAATTCAAGGATACCCAGTCATTTGACTTAAAAGTTATTAAAAAAAATAAAAGCAAAATATCATCAAACAAAATCAAAATAACCTTCATAGTTCACAGTATTTAAAAAAAATGCAAGCACTGGCCAGCAAGTAAAATAGTCTATTTTATTTCTGCATATAATAATTGCTGACATTCTTAAACCCTACACACATAAGACACGTTTTTGTTTGTTTGTTTTTTCTTCTCAGTGCTGCCACCTATGCCTACTTATCTTTAAAAACACTGAAATACTAGATATTTGCCCACTGAAGAGTACACTTATGGCTAAACATTTTTTTGTGAAAATCCATAATTATAAGAATTCTTTTTCACTTGAGATCAACTTCATTCTCAAAACACTTTATACATACCAGGCAAAATGAGTTTAAAAGGTCAATACACTAGGGCATCTCTTTCTTTTATGTGATTGTTTGGGTCCTTATAACCCTTAAATTGAAAAATCCAAAATTACACAAATTAATTTAATCAAACTTACAAGGCCAGGTTTGTGTTCTTTAAACATAGGAGTAAGATTGTTGATTTATTGGTTAAAAAGCTTTGTTGAGTATAAATTATTCTTGTAGCTTTCTGATATTGGGCTTACTACTAAGATGATTATTTGCACATGGTCCATAATTGGATTGTGCCCAACTCTGTGTGGCCAGATGCAGAAAACTCAGATCAAATAATAAGCTTACAAAACATTATTGAACAAAGAACAGTTTTCTCCACTTGCTCAATGCCTAGACAAATTATAATGAAGCAGTGACATTTAATTAGCACTGGACTGAGTGAAGTATTTATCTGATACTGATTATAAACTTGAACAAACCAAAACATAAAACTAGTTATACATGATGCCTGCTTCTGTAAGTGTTGAAAGTGAGCATGGCTGACACCAGGCAAAGAGCAGCAACAGTGTGCCATGCTGAACACCTAACTCACACAGCTAACTTGTATGTTAAAATGCTCTCTTACTCCAGCCAAGGATGATGTCCCTGAATGACACAGAATTGCCCAGTAGATCAACCTGCTAATGGGCAAACCCCTAACATGGAGGCAACAGAAGTTTGGTCTCTGAAGTTTAACCATTATCATTCAATGTATCACACCTAAAGGTGGCTTAACAGTTAGGGCTCTAGGGTACTAATTAGAAGGTTGGGCGTCCAAGTTGCCACTGTTAGGCAAAACCATTAACCATCTTTTAGAGTTGTGCTGTATCATGGCTGGCCCTGTGCACTGACCCCAGCTTCCTAACAAGCTGGGATATTTGATGCTATAATTCAATGTGCTATAATTTATATGTGCCACATAAAGTTTTCTTCTTCTAAAGAATAACAACCAATAGATGAACCACTACCACACACCATCACTTATTATAAGAAGTTAAGTCAGGAAGCTTTTATTGTCATTTCAACCTTATACTGTTGACACGTACATAGTGAAATGAGACAGCGTTTCTCCAGGACCATGGTGCTGAATAGAACAATGACAGAGACATTACACAAAAATAGAGCTGAGTACGTACATACTCAATATTCTACAGTACATATGTAAAAATACAGCAATGAACACTTAATATAATAGCAGCAGTTATATGAGTTATTGTGTATGAGAATTGTGAAAAACAGCAATTGACTGAATGTGCAAGACAGCATGTGCAAAGAGCCAAAACAGTGTGCAAACAGCATGTAAAAATTTTGATATTTTACTGTAGACATGGATGAATATTGGAAGAATGTGTATTTGGTGCAGATCAGTACAGTCCACACAGTTCATTGTGCGTGTTTGTTGTGCTCGGTACAGTTCAGTTGTTGAGGATTCTGATGGCTTGTGGAAAGAAACTGTTATACAATCTGGTCGTGAGGGCCCGAATGATTCACTACGTTTTTCCAGATGGCAGGAGGGTGAAGAGTGTGTATGAGGGGTGTGGGGTCATCCACAATGCGGTTGGCTTTGTGGATGCAGAGTGTGGTGTAAATTTCTGTGATAGAGAGAAGAGAGACTCCAATGATCTTCTCAGCTGTCCTCACTATCCACTGCAGGGTCTTACGATACAAGATGGGGCAATTCCCAAACCAGACAGTGGTGCAGCTGCTATAGGATGCTCTTAATGGTCCCTCTTTAAAACGTACAGTAGTCAGAATGGGGGAGGGTGATGCACTTTCCTCAGCCTTCATAAGAAGTAGAGATGCTGCTGGGCTTTCATGGTAATGAAGCTGGTGTTGAGTAACCAGGTGAAGTTCTCCGCGAGATGAACACCAAGGAATTTGATGCTCTTGATGATCTCTACAGAGGATCCGTTAATGTTCATCGATTCTGGTTACTCTGTGCTCTTCTGAAGTCAACAACTATCTCTTTAGTTTTATCAACAATCAGAGACAGGTTGTTGGCTCTACACCAGGCAGTTAGCTTTTGGACCTACTCTCTGTATGATGACTTGTCATTCTTGCTGATGAGAGCCACCACGTCGTGTCTTCGGCCAACTTGATGATATGGTTCAAGCTGTGCATTGCTACACAGTCGTGAGTCAGCAAAGTGAACAAAGTGTGATGGTGCTGGAGATGCTGTTCCCGATCCAGACTGATCCAGGATCCAGGATCCAGTTGCAAAGGTAGGTGTTCATTCCCAGCAGACTCGGCTTTTCAATCAGTGCTGTGGAATGTTTGTGTTGAATGCTGAAATGACGTCTCTGAACAGCATTCATACACTGTACTAAAAGATACACCATATCTACTCAATAAAAATGAGGCAACAGATTACAAGCAATATTATTAATTAAATTTCACAAGGTTTGGTATTGAATAAATATTAATTAAATGAGACCCTTAATAGTTATCGATTAAATATGAGTAGATTTGAATAGAAAAGTACAGAATTAATTATAACCTAAACAAAAATATTAAGTAGATTTGAAAAAGATAAACTCCCTAATGTGTAAATAGTACTAATAAAAATGTATTTAATTCTACATATCATAATTGAGTAATCATCATCTACATTAATCTGCACATTGATTTGAATTTAATCAATGCAATTAATTAAATCCAGATATTCCTTTCTTATGAATAATGTAGCCCAGAAAGTAAAGAACTTAAATACTCAAATAAGAATTTTATTAACAATTTTATTCACTTTTGTGTTTTAGACACATTGAACTAGAAATCTCACTGACATTTGTGGGATAAGAGTCCAAATCAGTGCTAAGTTACAAACATAGCACTTTCAGATGTGCAATTCCCAAGCTCTGTAGAAGCTAAACATTGTGTAGCACAAAAGTCTGCACTGCATTAGTCTCATTTCAATCCTGAAGTTTGCTCTTGAGGGACTGGACTTTGTTTGAAAGCTTTGAATCATCCAGTTCCAAGAAAAGTTTTTGGAACACCTCAAAGGTGTACTTCAGCTGTCTGAGATAATCGAGATTCAGCGCGTAGGTCAAGCCAAGGAGGACAGAGCAAGCCCTTGCAATATCTCCAAGTCCTGTGATGACTCTTTTTATATTGTAATATACCACTACATGTGTTCTTCGTACTAGCCCAGTGATAACAAAAGAAGTTTTCTTACCTAAGTCAACCAGTTAAATTTTGCAAGATGAACAATGTGGAAGAAAATGAATATTCACTGTCTGTAGCCTACTCTCTTCAAATGTCTTGTAGGACTGTTGCATTTTTTTTTTTTTTTTTTTTTTTTAAAAAGGCGCATTTTGACAGGAAGTGCTTTTCAGTTAAAATTTGCCTGATTATATTAATTTGAATTCACTCAATATTCTCTCCATTTGGGATTAGATAAATATAATGCTTAAGTTTTATTTATTTTATTTTAAGCAATGGGTAGATTTTATTCCAAACATTATTTGAAATTTAATTAAATATTTGCCTCAAAATCAAAAACACAATTATATTGAATACATTTTAACCAAAAACATTCATTCAAATCTACATGACCACAGAATCATTTTTTACAGTGTACATACATTGGTCTTTTTTACTTAGAAAAGTAAAAAAAAAAGTTAAGTAAAACCAGTGTATTTATGAAGCTGGATAAAGATGGATAGTAAATGCCAATATGTTTTATTATTTTCATTCCCTTGCACCTCACAGTAAGACATTCTATATAGGGTGACCTCAGTCAAAGACAAAGTCTCTATATTATTTTGCAGTAACAAAATAACTTACACTGTAGGTTTTCTAAGTTTTAATAATCAAGCTTAACTGTGTGGAAAAAGCTATACAGCTGCTGTGATCCAGTAATACACTTTTTAAATGCATTTCAGAAATTCTCTTATTTTCCAAATGGCATTTATTCAAAAATAGATAATAATGCAAATAAACAAAATAATATTGCTGACAATAAAAGTGAAACATCTGCACCATTTACTAAATTGCCACTTTGTAGAAGCAGTAGGAAACAAGAACATTACAAGAGCTTTGCAGCAGCCTACTGTGAGGCTAACTGTCTGTTTCTGATGCCAAATGAATCTCTCTAGTACAATCCTGCTCACTATTAGACTTACAAAAAGTAATATCCCCATGTTATTTATAATAATTCTAACATGATAATTCATTCCCATTGTTCATTTTAAAAACTAAAGAATGTAGTGGTAAGCTTTGTGTGTGGTACATACAGTACCTTTTACAGGTGTAGTAAGGGGTCTGCTTGTGTACATTGTTGATGAGTAGGGATGTCCTTGGCAATCCAAATCTGAGTGTTTCTAATGAAAAGTTCCAAAATAATGATCTCTTTGTTTTTTCCCACATATAGAGTTTACACATCAGCTGATTTGCATTTGATGACCCAACATTCCATAGCAAGACCAAGTATATACTATAGAGTGGAAAGTGCAAAATAGCCAATAAAAGACAAAAAAAAATATTAGTATTGTAGCAGTACTGTCTTGTGTCATGAGAATGATGAACTATATTATTCAGCTGCCTATATAGATAAGTCACTTATCTGAAATATGACAAATTATGAAGATAATTTACATTGTTGAATTCAATGAGGTTCTTTTAGTGCAATATAAGTGAGTTTAAAAGAAAATAGGTTGACACTAAAGCTGAGCAAAAAAAGTATTTCTGCTAATTGAGTTTTTCTCAACCCATGACCAAAGCTTTTAAAACCGACCAATTGCGTTAGCAAAACACTTTGCACCACCTCATCTTACAGCCTTTTGTATATATAGCATATCCTCCTATTATTTGGCATTTATTCGGCATTTTTGCTCACTGGTTGATTGCTGCATTGCTGAGTCTAGCTATAGTAAACATATTTTCATTAATCTTCTTTTTGTATATTTATACATACAGTACTCAGAGCAGGAGTAGGATATAAAATTATATAAGGGATTTTCATGAATACCCATTTTTTCTTGTGTAAATGTTTTACTCATACAAACAATCCATTATATACTGCCTGATCAATAAGACCCTAGGGTTCCATTCATATAAGCCAGGAACAGGAATGAGAGGATACAGTGGGCACAGTTAAAGCAGCTTATCCAGGAGAGTCACTCATCTGAAATATGACAAAATATGGAGAGAAGATTAGAAAAATGTCACCTGTCCTTTTTCCAATCTGCAAAAGTTCAGTTTCAGTGAGCCTGTGCCCAGTATAACCTCAGATTCTCAATCCTGGATGGAATGAAATGTGATGTAATCAAATAAATTGTTAACCAAAAGTGCATATCACTAAAGTTTCAATGAATAAATACACTAACCCAATAAACACGCAACATATGTGATGACTTCAGAACTTATGTAATTTTCAAGAAATTTCAATGATATAATCAACAGGTGTGATGTAAGGATGTAGGACAATTCAGTGGATTCCTTTCAATTGTTTTAAGAGTCTGTGTGGTACCTTGCATTTCAATCACCTTGTACATGGTTGACCATGGTTCAAGGAGCCTCACTTATTAAATAATATGTATGCATATAAATAGTTTCAAAATGTGTATATCCAAGCTTCCACACAAAAACTGGAATTTATAAAAAGATACTTGATGGAAAACTGGAGATATTTTACATGTACTTCTGATGGTGCTCGTTCAATATTTCTATTGTTGAACAGATCTCTGCCCCCAGCAATCAATCGAATCACTCATCGATGCAGAGTAACATGATAGCATTGCACATTATTTCTTGAGGGTCACAGTGGTCCAGAAGCAATCTCTGCAACACCTGGCAAAAAGATGGAGAATTTATGGAATGCCAGTCCATTGCAGGGTATCTTTCAAACCCTCATTCGCTTGCCTCCTCTCACCTATTGCCAATCATAGTTTAGTCAAGTGTAACCAATCCACGTACCTGCATGTTTTTGGACATTAAGAGGAATTTGGAGAACCCAAAGAAATCCCAAGTGAACACAGAGAATGCTTGTTTGAAAGAGGAAATAAATGGGTAGGATAGCAAAGCCTTATTGATAGTTATTTTTTGATAATTCCACTAGTAGTCAGTATGTTAAATATCTGAGATGAATAGAAATTCAGAAGGCTGTTGGTGAAATGCTGGTGACTTCTTCAGCAGCAAAGCTGTAAGTGTAATGGACCCAACAAGCCTCTGGCATTGCTGAATAGGCTTTTACTGAAACAAAGAAATGTCACAAAATGTTATTTTACTTTTGGGTGTGATAAACTCTTTCAGCTTTTTATCTCTTGGTGATTCAATAACAACAAAAAAACATAAAACTGAGCTTCCAATATTTTTTTATATCTAAACAGTCATTCTACAGTCATTCTTATATATGATTTCAAATTATTCCAAATTAAAGATTCCAAATTTAGATTTTATTAGCATAGTTAAATGTTTATAAACAATAACGATATACATGTTTAAACTAGTTAATTAACAGTCATATACGGTGCATATAGTTTTTACAGCTCCAATGCTTACTAGGCTTCACAGTAATATAAATTGATTTCACAAATCAGTGTAATAGTGCCAAATTAACTAATAAATATGACTTATTACACTACTTAAGGGTGAATTCATTCTTTAATTGCACTTGTTTGGATGACCTGGCAACTGAGAGATATTGTTCATTTTGGAACTGAGAGCATGCAGCACAAAAGCCCATGTTATCAACAGAGCAATGGATGATTGGATGATTCTATATCTACAACTGAGCCTTTGAGGTTTTTCCAGGGTAACAATAACCCAAGAGTGGCCTCTATCTAGATTGTCCACTGAGGTGCAAAAATGACAGGCTCTAAACTAGTTTAGTGGGATTGGATAGTTATGTGCAACACACAGCACCAAATGTGCTCTTACACAGCTCCGGTCACAATAGAATTCACTATGCTACAGCGTACAGATTTCATTTGGCTTTATTCTTTTAGTATGTTACAATGGGATTTAAAAAGTAAGTCCCACAAATACCTCAAAACTTCAGAAATATGCTATTCAAAGTATTAATGTTTCATTAAAGTGCCTCCCCGTGACCCAAGGTAGTTCGGATAAAAGCGGTAGAAAATTAATGAATGAATAAATGACTTAATTTAGTCTAGATATTAATATTTTCAACCTGATTTCTTTCCTCTTTTTTTTCCCCAATCGGCAACAACCAACTGCAGCATGAATGTGTAGTGCTGTTAGATGGCTTCAGTAACCAGACAGATGTGAACAGTATTTAATAAATTAACTCATTCAGTTCAGTCACTTTACATTCACCTTCTACTCCCTTTCTTTATTATACTCCCTTCTTTCTTCCAACTACTTCCATAAACTAATGGAATGCATGTGTAGTCTCCACTAAACGTATTGTAAAGGAAAGGCCAACTCTTTTGTTTTTGCTTGCTTTTGCACTTTTTGCCTGACCAGCACCCCATATGCAGGTTGTGCCAAAATGCCTAAACTATTACCACAAAGTTGAAAGTACAGAAAATGTTGCATTATGCTGTAGATTTGAAATCTTCCCTGGGTAGAACAAAAGGGCTGAGCCCAAATCTATTCCACTATGACAGTCTGCTGTGCACAGAACAAGGTCCATAAAAAGACATGGTTGCCTGCACAAAGCCCACATGAGCCTCAGCACCAAGAAACACCACAACCTCCCTAAAGGTCTTGTGGCTGAATAAGCAAAAATCTCCACAGCCATGCTCCACTTTCTAAAAAAGCGTAGACAAATATAAAAGCAAAGGGTGAATACATCTTAAATGGGATGTTCAAAAAGTATGTGAGATGTTAAGGTGTCCACATATTTTTGTCCAAATAGTGTATGTTAATTCAACTATATAACACACACACACCTACACACATATTTTTTCTCCAGAATCAGAATCATCAAACTATTCTGCAGTAATCAATACAGTAGGTATTGTGTATGGGCTTAAGCTATGGAAGCCCGCATTACACTCAAAAAATTAACATGAGAAGGAAGGGGAAACTTCTTGTTTGTGTGTTGTTCAAATTGATTTCATCATTTGTATAAATATCAGGCTTCTGTTTCTCTTCGTTTAACTTCTTGTTCCCATTGCTGAAGCTTATTCACAGAGATGCTGTTTCTTCCAGATAAACAGGTATTTTTGTTTGTACCATTTATTGCCTGAGGATTGTTTCCAGTGTGACTGGACTGTCAATGACATGACAGATGGAATGGGGGAAGTGTACTTGGGAATGCCTATGCTCTTGTCTCCACTACCTCGGAGAAGAATTTTACTACAGGGAGTTCTGTTTGTTTTCTCAAATAATCAGTTACAAAATCAGTGGTTTTAATACTATTGTAACAATGAGAGCCTTAACATTCCATACAAAATCTAGAATTTAATAATTCAACATTCTATTAAAATGAAAAAGCTTTGTTTTAATATGGTAGGCACTTGTAAATTAGACCGTTTGAATTGGCATAGGATTGATTTCTATGGGGGGGGGGGGTTCTGGGTAAGGGACATAATTCAAGAGTTCTTTCTATAGTTAAGGGTCCATCCCTTAATAATAAAAATAATTATCCTTACTGAGTGAGAAACCTGAAGAAGCTGTGCCCTACATAGAACCTTCTCCCATCTGGAAGAACCCTTAAAGTTTCTACACTAAGAAGTTAAAGATAAAATTCAAGGGGTCCACATTTATATCAACTGGCTGCAATACAGTATGTAGACTTACTTAAGAGTGAACATTGTCTGAGAAATTTTCTGTATTATAATCCAGTTTTTTTAATACATTTTTTTTTATTTCACTAAGAATTTCAGTATTCATATAATTTTTAATGGACAAAGTGTGGCACAAAATTAATTGAAATGTATACTGCACAAATAAAAGCGGGAAAAAGTTTTGCTTTATTCACAACCAATTCTTTACAAATAAAAGATATTTTAAGATTTCATATTGTCTTATTCTATAGCCAAAAGATGATGTTTACCTCAAGAGATATAAGTGAAATAAAAAAATATAAAAAAATTTTAGTGTATGGTCAATACTACAAAGCATTAATAATTCAAAAACAACACTGCATATTTTAGAGTAGAAGTATTCCCTGACTACAATCTCCCCTCTAAACCAACAGAAGGCAAACTGACTATGGGCACAAGCTGAATCACTCACACCTGCAACTCATTTGGAGACATTATTGCAGAAATAAAGTTGCAATGGTTTGGTTTGAATTGTATCTGATAAGATCTGATTTGGGTTTTTTAATTTCTCCATAACAATGCTGCCTTTTTACATGTTGTTTAAAAATACATTGTATATTTACAGTTTTGTGCATGTGAAATATATTCAAAATATTCAAAATTAATTAACCCCTCCTTGAACCGCCACCTTATTGTGGTGGAGGGGTTTGCGTGCCTGAATGATCCTAGGAGCTATGTTGTCTGGGGCTTTATGCCCCTGGTAGGGTCTTCCAAGGAAAACAGGTCCTAGGTGACAGGCCAGACAAAGAGCGGTTCAAAAACCCTTATGAAGAAAATTAAAACAAGGTCTGTGACGTTGCCCGGTATGGCGCAACCGGGGCCCCACCCTGGAGCCAGGCCCGGGGTAGGAGCTCGCATGCGAGCTCCTGGTGGCCGGGTCTTACCCCACGGGGCCTGAAGGAGCAACGTGGGGCCGATCTCCTGTGGCCCACCACCTGCAGGAGAAACCGTAAGGGGCTGGTACAATGTGGATTGGGTGGCAGTCGAAGGCGGGAGCCTCGGCAACCCAATCTCCGGACACGGAATCTGACTCTAGGGACATGGAATGTCACCTCACTGGGGGGGAAGGAGCCTGAGCTGGTGCGGGAGGTTGAGAGATACCGACTAGAGATAGTTGGGCTCGCCTCCACGCACAGCTTGGGCTCTGGGACCCAACTCCTCGAGAGAGGCTGGACTCTCTACTACTCTGGAGTTGCCTGCGGTGAGAGGCGGCGGGCTGCGGTGGGTTTGCTCATAGCCCCCCAGCTCAGCAGCCATGTGTTGGAGTTCACCCCGGTGAACGAGAGGGTCGTTTCCCTGCACCTTCGGGTTGGGGAGAGGTCTCTCACTGTTATTTGTGCTTATGGGCCAAATGGCAGTGTAGAGTACCCTACCTTCTTGGCGTCTCTTGGAGGGGTGCTAGAAAGTGCCCCGACCGGGAACTCCGTCGTTCGACTGGGGGACTTCAACACTCACGTGAGCAGCGTCAGTGACACCTGGAGGGGCGTGATTGGGAGGAACGCCCCCCCCCCCGAACTGAACCCGAGTGGTGTTCTGTTATTGGATTTCTGTGCTAGTCACAGTTTGTCCATAACGAACACCATGTTCAAGCATAAGGGTGTCCATCATTGCACATGGCACCAGGACACCCTAGGTCGGAAGTCGATGATCGACTTTGTGGTTGTTTCATCTGACCTCCGGCCGTATGTCTTGGACACTCGGGTAAAGAGAGGGGCGGAGCTGTCAACTGATCACCACCTGGTGGTGAGTTGGGTCCGATGGCAGGGGAGGAAGTTGGACAGAGTTGGCAGACCCAAACGTACTGTGAGGGTCCGCTGGGAACGTTTGGCAGAGTCTCCTGTCAGAGAGATCTTCAACTCTCACCTCCGGCAGAGCTTCAACCAGATCCCGAGGGAGGTTGGAGACATTGAGTCCAAGTGGACCATGTTTTCTACCTCCATTGTCGATGCAGCCGCACAGAGCTGTGGCCGTAAGGTCTCCGGTGCCTGTCATGGCGGCAATCCCCGAACCCGGTGGTCGACCCCGGAAGTAAGGGATGCCGTCAGGCTGAAGAAGGAGTTCTATCGAGCCTGGTTGGCTCGGGGGACTCCGGAGGCAGCTGACTCGGGTCTGGGAGGAGTTCGGTGAGGCCATGGAGAAGGACTATCGGTTGGCCTCGAAGAAATTCTGGCAAACCGCCCGGCGCCTCAGGAGGGGGAAGTAGTGCTCTGCTCACACTGTTTACAGTGGGAGTGGGAATCTGCTGACTTCGACTGGTGACATCCTCGGACGGTGGAAGGAGTACTTCGAGGATCTCCTCAACCCCACCAACATGTCTTCCATTGCAGAAGCAGAGGCGGAGGGCTTGGTTGTGGACTCGTCGATCCCCCAAGCTGAGGTCACTGAGGTAGTTGAGAAGCTCCTCGGTGGCAAGGCACCGGGGGTGGATGAGATCCGCCCTGAGTACCTTAAGTCTCTGGATGTTGTGGGGCTGTCTTGGTTGACACGCCTCTGCAACATCGTGTGGCGGTTGGGGACAGTGCCTCTGGAATGGCAGACTGGGGTGGTGGTCCCTCTGTTTAAGAAGGGGGACCGGAGGGTGTGTTCCAACTACAGGGGGATCACACTCCTCAGCCTCCCCGGAAAAGTCTATGCCAGGGTACTGGAGAGGAGAATTCGGCCGATAGTCAAACCTTGGATTCAGGAGGAACAATGCGGGTTTCATCCTGGTCGTGGAACACTGGACCATCTCTATACCCTCACCAGGTTGCTGGAGGGTTCATGGGAGTTTGCCCAACCAGTCCACATGTGTTTTGTGGATCTGGAGAAGGCATTTGACTGTGTCCCTTGTGGTGACCTGTGGGGGGTGCTCTGGGAGTATGGGGTTTGGGGCCCTCTGCTAAGGGCTGTCTGGTCCCTATATGACCGTAGCAGGAGTTTGGTTCGCATTGCCGGCAGTAAGTCAGACTTGTTCCCGGTGCATGTTGGACTCCGGCAGGGCTGCCCTTTGTCACCGGTCCTGTTCATTATTTATATGGACAGGATTTCTAGGCGCAGTCGGGGGCCGGAGGGAGTCCGGTTTGGGGACCACAGGATTTCGTCTCTGCTTTTTGCAGATGATGTTGTCCTGTTGGCTTCTTCAAATCAGGACCTTCAGCATGCACTGGGATGGGGATGAAACTCAGCACCTCCAAGTCTCAGGCCATGGTTCTCAGTCGGAAAAGGGTGGCTTGCCCCCTTCAGGTTGGTGGAGAGCTCCTGCCTCAAGTGGAGGAGTTTAAGTATCTTGGGGTCCTGTTCACGAGTGAGGGAACGATGGAGCGGGAGATCGACAGGCGGATCGGTGTATCTTCTGCAGTGATGCGGTCGATATACCGATCTGTTGTGGTGAAGAAAGAGCTGAGCCGCAAGGCGAAGCTCTCTATTTACCAGTCGATCTACGTTCCTACCCTCACCTATGGTCATGAGCTTTGGGTCATGACCGAAAGGACAAGATTCCGGATACAGGCGGCCGAAATGAGTTTCCTCCGCAGGGTGGCTGGGTGCACCCTTAGAGATAGGGTGAGGAGCTCAGTCACTCTTGAGGAGCTCAGAGTAGAGCCGCTGCTCCTTCACATTGAGAAGGGTCAGCTGAGGAGGCAGATTCCTCCTGCACGCCTCCCTGGGGAGGTGTTCCGGGCATGTCCTGAGGAGGCCCCGAGGAAGACCTAGGACACGCTGGAGGGACTATGTCTCTCAGCTGGCCTGGGAACGCCTCGGTATTCCCCCGGAAGAGCTGGAGGAAGTGTCTGGGGACAGGGAAGTCTGGGTGTCCCTGCTTAGACTGCTGCCCCCGTGACCCGGCCCCGGATAAGCGGTAGAAAATGGATGGATGGATGGATGGTATTCCAAATTAAAATGACACTTTTAAAACATTGCAAAATTCAAATGTTTGAATTAATTAATTAGAACATTTTGAATATAGAGATAATGACTGAGTCGGATAGCATGTTTTATGTTGCCCTAAAATAGCATTGTTCATTTAATTAACTAGATGATACTGAACATAAAATGCAAAGTTGTTAGATTTGTACTATACTTGCTTTTGTACAAAACAAAAACGATAACCATATAACAAATAAAAACAAGTGAAACATGTTTTACAGATGTAAAACCCAGAGCCCAAATGAATTATTCAGATTCATTGCGTGAGATGTCTGAAAGGAATAGTCTATGACAAAGTGTAACAAAATACAGTGTCTCCAGACATCAGTCACCAATATCTCCAGGCATCCATTACTTTCTGTGTGTTCTGTGGACAAACCTGGTGCAGACAACACCACCATATTGTGACGTAAACTACAAGAGTGTGGTCCTGGCTTCCTCATTGTGAATGTGTGCAATTCTGTCTACTTGCTCCACTGACCACCCTTAGTTTCCTCAACTTAGTTATCACAGAGCTAATCAGTGTTCGGCACAATTGTGTTTATAGTGTATAGTGTAATGGCAATGTTTATCATTCTTTAAAACATATATTCACCACTTTTCCCAGTGCACCCAATATTGTAGTAGTTATTTTCCTGATCCAACTGATCAACTTCATCCATTTTAGAATCGTTAAAAGTCATACCATCTGAATCTATATGTGCTTGTGTCTGGCTAAGACAGTAATTAAAGTGAAGAAAACATTTTTCTGTAGAAGCATACACTGTTCTAGTAACTACTCCTTCTTTGGCAAGGCTGTCCTAAAGCAATATGAGCCAGCATGCAGCAAGTGTTCCACAACAGAAACATATAACTGTAAGATTTTTACATAGCTTATAGGTAGTGGTGGAACAATGAGGACCTTCGCATTAATTACAGGACAGTATGTTAAGCTGTAGAACCTGTGTGTGTTTGGGGGGGAGGGATTGTATTTTATCCTGTGAGGTGGAGCTGGACTGTTGTTTCATATGTCATTGTATGTACTGTATGTATGGCTACACATGGAACTTGTAGTGCTTCATCTCTGCTCCAGGATGGTTAGCCACCAAGGAAATAGTGCAATGGATATTCTTCAACAGATGTCTCATACCATACACTGGTAGCATCTTCGGAGGCAGAGAGATGTGTGTTGAAAAAGGATGAAGGAAAAACATATTCCAAGCAATTCAAGCACTAAATCCAGTGCTCATACTACCTGGCTCAGTAGTGCAAGAATGAATGACATGACAACACAAACCCTCCAAGCCAAGTCCAGTGCAGCGTTATCATTTCTATCTATGGCCTCACTTTCAACCCCTGCATCTTTGTGGAACACCTCTAAGTGCTCTGATATTTTATTCCCTTCTGCCTCATATCTCTCACCTGCCCCCTTACAGACTTTGCCCTTAAAACAATTAGAGGTGCATTATACATTACTTTATAATAATAAATTGCAAGATACACAACAAAAGGGTATAAAATAATTTTGCACAGTGGTTACTAAGATCCAACCAAGACCTCAGTGCATATCAATGCTTCATTCCAGTACAAGCAAATAAGAAGAGTGAATAGTAAAAAATGCTGTAACCTTTTACTTTTACATTGTCAAGCTATATCTCTCATAATCCTTAAGTCTGCTAATATATAAGGCAAATATGACAAAAGGATCAACAGTGTTTATAGATATTAAGAGTGAGAGTATAATTTAATTAATTTAATACTGAATTTAACTCACTTGAAATACTTGAAATTAACATAATAGTCACAAAAATGTCATGTCCTGAAATTCAATAGGAATTTGAAGACTTCCTTTTGTTTCAGTAAAAAAAAAAGATGCTTATTTATATTGAATATTCATTTTAATGATCTACACGACCTTCTGAGCAGAGTGTTTGTGTCTATAATGAATTTAGTTGAAATCAAATAGATTATAACATTTTTAATTTAATTTAATTTGCAATGGTCTCTGGTCACCTTACAGTATGTCAATTAAAATGCATCTTAGTCATAGTACAATGCACATCTCCTTGTTACTGCATCAAAAGTACAATAACATCAGCTACTATACCTGGTTTATTGAAGATCTCCCAGGTTTATAATAATGACTTAAGTTATGCTGGTACCTAGATTTGCCAGAGTTCCTGATCACAGAGTGCACTTCTTTAAACTACTGTATGATTAGAGCATAGCTAACAATCAGTTCCCTGTTGCAATGTACATGTACGCCTGGCTGTGCTGCCAGTGCTGGGTGCACCCTCGAGACCTGCCTGATTAATTCTGATACTACAGTATATACTGGATCTTTCTGCAATTTCTCCTGCTGTGGAAGATACCTTAAAGATTCCATTCCTACAAATTACAGTTAGTGGATAATCTGAGTAATCTCTCAAACTCTATGTGATCTTTACACCAATTCAACACTTGTTTGACTGTATATTTGTAATCTCACTCCCAGTGCCACCCATATGAGGTTGGGTTCCCCTTTGAGTCTGGTTCCTCTCAAGGTTTCTTCCTTACCAATTTAAGGGAGTTTTTCCTTGCCACTGCTGCCTGAGTCACCTCAGACTTGCTCATTTTGGATAAACACATACATACATACATACATACATACATACATACATACATACATACATACATACATACATACATACATACATACATACAAACTGTAAACTATATATATCTTAATTTTTTACTATTTTAATTCTTTGTATTTCTCCTTATGTTTAACTTCTGTTCTATGATTTGTTCTGTAAAGCTGCTTTGAGACAAAGCCCATTGTAAAAAGCGCTATACAAATAAACTTGAATTGAATTGAATTGAATAATCTCACCTGGACACTGTAATCATAAAGGTGCTGCAGCAAGCATAAAGGATTTTTAGAACACTTATTTACAATATGTTCATAGTTTTACTATTTACATACACATTTTACTATTTACCTTCTTCATCTGTACAATGTAATGTTTTATAATCACATTATCCATTGTGGCCCAGAAGACAAGAAGTTGTGTTTGGTGTCTAGTTCAAATCTTCTTGAAATTGTATACTCATTATTGCTTGCTTGATCATTAGTGATCAAAATCAAAATCTGTATATTTCTGTATATTTCTATATAAAAATCTACAACTGTATATTTCTGTATATTTCTATTTAAACATCAACATATGTATATTTCTGTATATTTCTATATAAAAATCTACATCGGTATATTTCTGTATATTACTATTTAAAAATTAACATCTGTATATGTCTGTATAAAATCTACATCTGTATATTTCTATATAAAAATCTACATCTGTATATTTATGTATGTTTGTATTTCAAAATCAACATCTGTATATGAGTGCTATGCAGGTCCAATGGAATTGATTTAAATGGTCTTAATACTAAGCTTTACATTTGTTTTCCTTGTTTGCAGGCAACTATTTTAAGAATACCCCATGTCAGTCTGCTCTGATAAGAAGGTACAATATAATTATGAGAGTCAGTTAAGTGCTTCTTTAATTACCGGTCTGTTTCTCAGTGACTGGTGAAAATGGGGCTGCTGCTTTTTGCATGTTAAGCCTGTAATTACCTTTCTGCTTCTAAGAGAGAGAAAAAAATGGGCTTATGTCCCAGCTTTTTCCTCAAGCTACTACCAGGGGGGCAGTAAATTGTTGTTTTGCTTTGACATCAGTCATTTTCACCATGCTATGTTTAGCCTCTCTTTGTATCTACTTGAGGTCATAAGTAAATATTATCCCCTGTAAGGTTGCAGCACAAAAACTTGTGGCAAAGGAATTATCTATGAATCTTCACTAAATCATTGGACTCTTTTATACATAGTGAGATATCCCACTAAATTAAAAACGTATGTTAAAAACAATTAAAATTTGTTTGGATACAAATAATCTTTTGAGTGTACAGACTACTAAAAATGTGTTTTGATGGAAAATAAGTATGAGGTTATACACAATGTCAGCTACGACACCCAAAGGATTCAGAAACAGCCCTACTGGTTTATCTAAAGGGTATATGAAGGTCTTGATGCTCTTTTTGACTGTAAATTATAGAGTGAAAGCACAGAACTGTTCTTCAAATGTTCTGCTTTTTAGAGAATGCTTGAGCACAGCTGTGGTTTTGTTTATAGTGTCCTTTTATGAAGTCTGGACATTGTATGTGCCTAGAACATTTATTTCTCATCTTCAGTCTTCAGAAGACCTTAAATAATATAATTACAATATTCAGTCTAATCTGTCTTATAATAGCATAAATAAGACTTGTTCTTAGATATTTTGTGTCAATTTGTCAGGAGTGGCAGTTACCAAAGCAAAGACAAAAAAACTGACCCAAATGCAGGTATAAGCAAAACACACTTTATTTATTTATTATTTGAAAAACATAGACGGAGAAAGAAAATTGCAAAAACAAGAAACACAACACGGCTAAACAAACAGGTTACATAAAGCAACACAGACATGGAAAAGAAGATAATTCTTCGAAGCTACTGTAGATGCAAAGTGGAATAAATAAATGGTGGAAATAAATAAACATGATGATTAACAGGCAATTAGGAACAGGTGAGTTCAGACAAGAAACACGTGACACAACATGCTGCCAGAGTGCCCTCTAATGTTATGGCATAGAATGCCCAAGCAAAGTCCTGAAACAGTTGTATGCCATAACAGCCCATTTTGTCATGAGACCTATGAACACTCTCTCACTCCCTCATTTTCTGCCGCTTATCCGAACTACCTCGGGTCACGGGAAGCTTGTGCCTATCTCAGGCATCATCGGACATCAAGGCAGGATACACCCTGGACGGAGTAGCAACCCATCGTAGGGCACACACACTCTCATTTACTCACACACTCACACACTATGGACAATTTTCCAGAGATGCCAATCAACCTACCATGCATGTCTTTGGACCGGGGGAGGAAACCGGAGTACACGGAGGAAACCCCTGAGGCACGGGGAGAACATGCAAACTCCACACACACCAGGCGGAGGCGGGAATTGAACCCTCAACCCTGGAGGTGTGAGGTGAACGTGCTAACCACTAAGCCACCATGCCCCCATGTATGAACACCTGATTCAGAATTTTTATTTCACCCTGAAAAACCCTTAGAGCTCATAAGGAATCATACAGAAACAATGGATGGATGCTACAGTCACCACTGTTTGTTTACATTGATGTAAGCATCTGAAGCCTCAGTGGCAAGCATTCATCAAATAGTATAGAAATTACTGCAGATTTGTTTTGACACATGCACAAATCTGTGTCATTACATTGTTGTAGCATACCAAAGGTTGCGATTGGGCCAAGGTGTTGAGTCTGATTATGATTATAAACTAAGCACACCCAAATTTCTGCAGGAGTTTATTTATTTGGGCCAATAAATAAAATGCATGCATATAGTCAGATGCAAAGAAAAAGTAATTGTGGGGAAAAAAAACATTTAAGTAAATCCATGATAGAGATGTTCATTTTGTATTTATTTAAAAAAATCCTGTAACGGTTTACACAACTGGATAATGCATGAGGACTGTCTTTTACAATATTTACTTTTTATTGAAATGAATAGCCTTAATAACTGTTACATTTATCTAAACAATATTAGAAGTTTGCTCAATGTTTATTAGAAAAACATTAAAGTAAAAATTTTAAACATTAAAATGTTTTACAATTTTACAAAGTAAGGGTACAGATAACGGCTGTATTTTTATTAATATGAGTTTTGGTACTGGTATTAGTATTCAGTAAGTAAGATGTCACTAAAGATTTGTTTTTAAATGTGTTGTAGACATGGTTTTATCCTGAATCTACAGTGTGTGTAGCTTCAAGGCGCTTTGCTTGATGAATAATCTCAAAGTGCTGAACCGCATGAAAGATCTTTCAGAATGAGAAGATTCTAGATGGAAACAGCTAAAAGGATATAACGCATGACTAAAATATATAAATCCTTTTTTCATATAGAAAAAAATAACACAAGTAAAACAATCTGTGAAAAGCAGTCAGCCTTTATTTTTATCTTTAACACATAACATAAAGGTCCTCAGCCCAGTGCAGCTACACAATGCTTCTACACAAATGCAACTTTTACTAAATTAAATATTTATTAAATTAATAAAGATTTACATCTGTGCCTTTCACATTTACAAATTACATTCTGACACCAAACCCCACTACCTGTATGTGTATAATGTATTATGCAGTTACGGTTATTAATTTATTTCCTATTTATTTTTATTATTATTTGCTACTACTGTAGTTTAAATAATTGCTAAATTACATTTTATTTTTATTGTGTAATTATGCATTTTATAGGTATAAAATATTCTACATTCCCCCAAATAAAAGGGCAATATGAAAAATGCAACAAACAAACAAACAAACAAACAAATAAATAAATAAATAAATAGATAGATAGATAGATAGATAGATAGATAAATAGATAAATAAATAAATAACTGTGCTCTTAAATAGGTGCTGGTCCCTGGTGCTGTTTTATGATTCTGAATAAACATAATCTGAACATATTTATTCTGTGACATTTAATCAGCAGGACACATTCTGCTTCATAAATTGGATTAGTAACGTTGTATTGAAAGTATCAGTTCAGCAAATGATTCCATTACACTAAAACCCAGTAAACAGAAATCTGTTTACTAAAGATAGAGTTAAATGTTTTGTATGGCACGGTTGCCAAACAGTAGAGAGTGGCGGAAGGCCACACAGTCATATGGAAAATTAAGATATTGTCTTTTGGTTTTTGTTGCAATGGGATGCAGAAATTAAGCCCTCTTCTCAAATGGCTATGACTGGACAAAAAGTAAATTTAAAGTGCTACTTGCACAAATGTCAGATGTACTGGATAAAACATACTCCAAAGTACATAGTGGTAGATTTGAGTACTTTTTGTGGGTGGTGGATCATATGTTATAACTGCAATTAATGGAAATAATGTAGCAAGAAACAGACAGCTACTGATTATTGTAATTGTGCTCCATGTTTATGAGAAAGACGGAAAAAGGGGGGTGGTTGAGAAAGAAAAGCAATGGCTATTTCTCCAGGGTACTAACATGGATCACAGCTGTTAAGCTGCAGAAATTTCATCAGCTCAGAGAGGAGCAAATCCTATCAGACATGTCAGTGAAGGGAGCGTAGTCTGTTACTAGAGCCTGTGAGGAGGGCATGAAATGAAAAACAATGAACTCAAGACACAATGGCCCTCTGCTTATCAGAAACAAGGATAATCATGAACAAAATGGCCATGCCAAGCTTAATCCATGTTAGATTAAATAGTAACTATATAAAATTAAACTATTTCCAGTACTTTTTATATTGCATATCACAGTTCTAGTAATGCCATACACACATTGTATTGGGGTATTCTTTGGGTTTCCACTTTAAAATAGTAATAAGTACGTAATAAACCAAAACCTGTTGTATGAGCTGTCTGAATAAATTCTGTATGTATTCTGAACCTGTACTAGGATTTAAACCTGAGGTCGGTGTGGGACCATCACAATGCTGTACAACACAAAGCAACCCATTATTAAAACACTTATACAACATGAACAATACTGAGTTGTTTCTTACTCATACTTACAAATACTTTTTGTTTGAATGCCAGGTAGGAGGTGCTGAATTGTGTCCGCCTCAAAGACTTAGTTAGGAGTTAGGAGCAGTTAGGAGTATTTGAGAACATTGAAGCCATTTTTTTTTCTGGTGTCAGAAATGTGATTATTATTATTATTAATTAAAAGGTGTTGAGCAATACATCAATTTACTCATAAATGTACGCACCATTTACTTAAGCTATGACTAAAAAATAATCAATCCAATCATTCAGTCCTGTGCTGTTTTGTTCCTTATTTATAGTCAAATATTGAATGTGTTAATTAGTATTGCTAATTAAAAAGCTACATTAATGTAACTTACCATCATCCAAATAATGAAGAGAAAGATTGCAATCTTAAAAAAAAAAAACTGGTTAAAAAAGGATCAGTGCTCGTCTTTTGCTTTATCAAAACTACAGCTGAAGTTGGATCATAAAGACGAATAGTACAAACTGATGAATTAGGTCAGAATAACTGTTTGAGATATTGCACCTTCAGCTGCTGAGGACAAGGAGAAAGAAAATTCTGCTGCTCCTGTGTTTTCTTAGTTTGTATCTTTTGCACTCTACTGCCATCTGTGGAGATGAGAGAGTGTCTATCAATAGAGCACCCCAGAATCTTTTCACCTTTTCTCTTTCCAACCCCATAACCCCATACATGACTTACATCCTTTGGGATTGGTTAGAGTGAAGTTGTATAGCCTTCTCATAAGTAGTAGGCATGAGTATTCTGTATTGATCTGCCGAGCTGCAAAGAACCGATTTGTTTAGATATCTGTGAAGAAAAATCAGCTTATGCATTTGTTACATTGCTATATTATTTATATTAAATCAGAACAGCATTAAGAAAATATGCATTAACAAAACATATAATAGTACTTTTTTATGGGGTGGTAGGGGATTCGTTCTCAGATTTTAATTGGTCAATTGTGAGCACATTTTAGTGTCTGTACTGATTTTCATGTCTCCAACACAGTCTTGTGATCGCAAAGAAATCTATGAAAAAGCTAAGAAATAAGAAATAAATAGATTTAGTTGCATTTGCAGCTTTTCTTTATTTATCAACTTTATTTATAAGAAATCATTTTTGTTAATTAGATTTTTTAATTATATGTACCTTCAGGTTTGTCTATTAAAGTGTCTTCTTTTAGGTAAAGGACTCACCACATTAAAAACTATGAATTAATGCATTAATTAATTGATTTTTATTTAAAATGTGTTTGAAGAATTTAATAATGATTTACTATGTGTATAATAGTTTTACACCTTACACCTTTTTTAACACATTGTATGATAACATTTCTATTGACACCATAGCAGACTGTACAATTCGTTTCTCCATTGTCAATATGGAGACTGTCCTAGTCCCTGTTGCCCTCCCAAGGGGCACGATCAATGTAAAAATAGTTGGAGGAGTGTGCAGTTGTAATGACTCTACAATCTTCTCTGTCATTTCCCTGGGGGAAGCTGCTTGTGCTTTGGGTTAGTCCTGTCATGCTCGGTGCTGAGGCCAAATCAAGTCTCATGAGTGCTCCCTCCCCCCTCCCCACTAACAATAACCACTGCATCATTGAGTGGCAGGCTACCTAATGACTAGTGCTTTTCTTCAGCTTCACTTTTTTTTTCAGAGCACCAGGGCAAATGGAAAATCTCTAAGCTTGCGAAAATAGAAAAATCAATAATCTATTCTATTCAATGGGCTCGAGTGTCACAATAACTAGATACGACTGGATGAGGTGAACTTGGCAAACCTTGGGATAAGGTTCTATTTTCCACTTGCATTCTAAACCTAAAAAAAAACTACATACTATTTACATTTTTATAAGCACTGAATAGTGTATTAAACTAAGCATTAAGCTGAAGTTGAAAATGAAGCATATTATATTAACAGCCTTATACACAAGATATCAAACATTTGTAGCCTAATCTTTCCCCTCCTATCTATCCAGTTAATTGTTTGATCTGTAAATTAACCTAATCTCTGTGATAAAGTTTGTCATAATAGAATTTCTTTTTTTGAACTCCAAAAAGTCTCAGTCATATACAATTTTTTCATTGAAGATACCAGACAGTATTGGGAGGACAATCATTTCATACTCGGCTGATAGAAATTGAAAATCATCTTTTGAAATGGTAGTATCATCTGCTAGCTTCATCAGAAAGCACCTCACTATTGCCCTGCGTGAGGTGGGTCTCTAACACTCACTTTCACCTGCACACTCACATACACACAATGCCTTCACTACACTCTTTCAAAAGCTCTTTTAGTAAGGACAAGAAAATTCACTTCTTATAAAATTGATCTCATTTAGCAAAGGCTGTTTAAAGAACCATAACAAAATAATTTGATGTGTAATTTTAATGATGCCAGGTTTCACTTCATCTTTTTGGATAGTGCCTTAATGACATAAATTTGTAAAATATTTTAATGGATTTACAAAATTTAAGTTGTGTTATTGTAAGGTTTTGTAACATAATTTACTAATGCTTCTGCAAAATGCATAGATGGCTAGATGAAATTTTAAAGAACGTGACACTGTACAATTTCTGTTATCCAGACTCTGTTATGTAGATATTGGCTTCACTTGTGATTTAATCTGAAATACCAGACAGAATAGGATATGAGTGAGGATATTCACATATTTCCTGTCTGCATTGTATACATTAATATTTTTTGTGCTTATCTTTATACTGAAACACAGTTTATACAATTCAAGGTTGAATTGATTGACAGATTTGAACCATACAGTATTACGTGGAATGGTCATAGCCCGAGCCTGTGGATTGTAACCAGAAGGAAAGACAGAAAAACTGACAGAGGCATCTTGGCCGAATGCCATTCTGCAAGCACCAAATGCAGCCCACACTTAAGCTTTAGCACAGAACGCTTTCTGCCAGGCTCTTTTAATGAACACTGGATAAGGTGAACCAGAGGGAGCAGGCAACTGTGCCGGAGGAGAAAGTTATTGATATCCCAGATTCATAATGAAGAAGCTTTTTCACCTTTTGCCATCACTCTTGGCAAAGCAGTAGGCTTCAGCTGCATGAATTGAGTTGCTGCTCTGACCTTTTCTCTTTTTTAGCTCCTGGGTAGAGGCTTTTACTGTGCAAGAAGTTAACAAGGTCATTTTGATTAGCTGAAAATTACAAGTAGAGCTTGAGAAATGCAGTGAATCAGACAGATGCCTGGATTTAAATTAAACTTAGTAATAACCATTTCTGTTATGTTAACATAAAATCCATTACTCTGAAATGACGAACAGCTATTCACCGACATCACCTCAGTAATCATTTTAGAATACTACATATTAGCAATATCTTTATGCCTGAGTCTAATAATCAAATAATTGTAAACAGTTCCCAGCCAACATGCAGGATTAGTTTTCCAGATCTTTGTTACATATCTGCTTGATACAGTATGTCTATTATGTGTGTGATATGTTTATTATGTATAATATTAGTATTAATTATTTTTAGTAAGTTTAATCTTGCTACTAGTTAGTATATCTATAGTTGCTCTATTTAACTTAATTAATATCCTATAGTTCTAAGATTGCTAGTTCAGTTAGTGCCATTATTTACAGTTCCTTGTTTTAAAATCAACCTTATTTTAGAATCAATATAATATAATATAAAATGTTATTTTTGTGGAACATCACCCCATTTAAAACAAATAAATATCTTATTTATATATAAAAGATACTTAATCACCATCAAAGTATTCCAACAAAATCACCAACAAAAGAAAACAGTCTAATATCTATCAAGTCTCTGCTTTCAGCCTTGTTTGAGGACTAAGATTTGTCATGCCCCTAGAACACACTGTAGTAGAACTGAGGTGGAAATTACAAACATTTCCTCATTCCGAATGATAAACAAGGCAGGCCAAAATTGTGCAATGTGCTTGTTCTGGATCCTGCATTCCTGCTCAGGATTAAGTGCTTTCTAAAGATGGCAAAATGAATTTCTAGAAGATACTGTGGTCTTGTCAAATAATATTTAATGAAGGTTTACAATATATGCCGTACATGTTAATTATAAACATGCTAAGAATGCTAAGTTTATTTCAGTTACTGTTTACTTCAACATTGATTCTACTTTCATCTGTCACCAGGATCATTACAACCATAATGTTTAGCCACGTTCTAATCTATTTTAATCTGCTATTGCCTTCCAGCTGATATTCTTTATTGTACTAGCAATGTTTCTGTTTAAATCATTCAATTTCTATTGTTTTGATCTATAATGTTTTGTGTATTGCTCTGCACCCAAAATACCACCTTAGGGAAGAGTAATGAATGTCTGTATGTTTATTAAAATAAAAGAAATATGTCCCATGCAACCATGGTAACATAAATTAAACTATAAATAAGATGTAATAGATGATAAATAGAGTTAAAGATAAATTCTAAGTATATATTCTTTGTCTATGGCTGTAATAAGTTAAATGTGTACAGTATATTGCAGTATATTTATCCATGCTTAATGTATTCGCTCTACCTTATTCTACTTTAATTTTTTATTTTTTTTTACAACAGAATAATATATTTCATAACTGAGCACATTATCACTGTTATATCAGCATCCTAATAAATTCTGCCAGTTATACATGATATATATTTTCCACAGATATTGAACCATCAAAGCATGTGACTTCAAAGTAAGCTATTCTTCTGGTCACAAGAAAGAAACTGATTGAAATGTTCCTGTGTTGTTATGTTGAAAGCATCTTCTCCCAGGAGAGTGCAAAGTAGTCTCCAGACCAAGCCAGACATTATACAAGTATGAATGTATCTGGCCCTCTAAGCTAAGTTTGGCAAACAGAACCCATTGTAATCAGAATGCACAAGGTCAAGGAATGCCAAAGTTGGCACCCTTAAGCACCCTTACTCACCTTTAAAGTAATTATTTTAGTATAATGAACATTCACATAAAACAATTCAAAAAGGGAAAAATTAGCTTATTACAGTTATCAAAATTTAAGACAGGTTTATGAGCAGGTGTAAATTGCCCTATACCCTCTGTCCTCAGAAGAACTGCTGGATATCAATCTAATCTATATTCAAAATGTTCTAAAATAGATCTGGATTTCTATACCAACTCAGGTGCATTACTAGTATTATACTGAACACAATGCCAGAAGTGATCAGTCCCGCAGAGTTTTATTTATTGCACAGACATCTAGCCCAAGTACTTCCAGTGAGCCAGATAGTCTGTCTCTCCCTCTATGCCTAATTCTCCCTGGTTTGGGGTATAATTTGCAGTGATTTATTTGAGAGTTACCAAGTCTTATGGTAACCTAAACAATGTAAGAAAATGGCTGGTATATGAGGCATGAAAATGGCCCTGTGCACTTATCTTGTTGGGTCATTGCTAAACCTTGTTCAAAACTATCCAAGGTTAATTTCTTCTATGCATTCTGATTCTTCTGTCCATTACCCCTTATTTCTACCCTCAGGACATGTGCAAAAAAGAACACATTATGTGCTCTTTCTTTTATCATCTTGGAAGTTCAATTAACAGAGTAATCATTGAAATGTGAGAAAACAACAGTTTAATTTCAATAATGCTTGTAGGGTTAATTATCTTACAAATCTGCAATAAGGCTCAGTCACTGTTCCACATACATTTTTTCTTTACTGCAGCTAAATTTGGCCTCAGACAATCTAGAATTGTTAGAAGTGATGCCATCTACAAGAAAGTACAAATCAGGTCTGTGATTATATGAATATGCATTATATTTGTTCCATATGTATCTGGCATAGTAATTTTCTATTCTTTAAAGTGTTGGAGCAATAAGATTTAACATGGGATAGATTCACCAATTCACTGAGAAGGATTCAACTAATCAATAATTAGTTAATAACCAAATCTTTTAAACTAGAGTTTTATAGCTTTCATCCATTTGAAGCCAGCATATTCACACACACACACATGATATATTAAAATAGCATACGCAAGCTACATTAACACTTCAGTGTGACCGCACACCAGTTAGACAAGGAGTTACCAAGTATACAGTATATACATATACATAGCTTACAGAGGTTGTGAATGAGATACCAACAAATACAAGGCATTAGATACGATATAAAACTAGCATGAACCTAAAGGTACTACTAAAAGTGTTGTTAGTGATAAATAATATACAAAACACTGTCCTCCATGTTGTTCTTGATGACTTATGACATTAAACACAGTGAAGGTTCAGATGATTCATGCAGAGGTAGAATGGGGGTCTGAGTGCACTGTCAACCTGATTTGTGCAACTACATATCAACAGAAGGCCTGAGGAAAATGGAGAACAATGCAGTTAAGCATACACTGTTGCTCAGGTAACCTATAGTTATAATGATAAACATTCAGTGATGCATATTTTTTTAATTAGTGAAAAGTATGTGCAACAAAGCAAGATAAAAATAAGGATATACTTAACAGTCTGCTTGCTTGTTTGCTATTTCTTAGGAATCAGTATTGGTGATAAGATTCATTTAATAACAAAATAAGTTCATACAAGTTCATACTTATACCGTACATATTTGGCAGAACAGTTCCACAGTGCAGTTCAATTTATAAGCCCTATTTCTGTCTTAAACATTAAACAGAGCGCTTACACCAGACGATCGTAAATATTTCTAGCATCAATAATGGGATTGGGAATGGGAAGCATTTTACAAAGTCAGTTAATCCTGGGGTTTATTTGAAAGTAATATTTTAAGATACATTGTGTGTATATAATTTGAAAGAACTTCTGGATGCAATATATCAGCTTAAACATTAGCCTATACAATTCATTATCAGCTAAATTTTCTTCCCAGTAAATATAGTGAATAGAAAATAAAGTATCAGTGAATAATAAATAACTGCATAGCTGCATGCCAAAAATAGTCAAGAGACCAAAATTGTTTTTAAAAAAAAATTGTCTGAAACATTGTTATTGGCAAAATTTATTATACTTAACAAGAAGAAACTGTTTTGTTGGGAAAGCTATGATTATGTCATTTCTTTATACCCATAATGTCTTTTGTCTGGGTACTTGGTTAAGAGAAATATCATAAATTAATATACACTAAATTGACTGTCTCTTAATCAGTCTAGAATATTCCAAAAAGCTAAGTAATAAATCAGAGTAATATCAGAGTTATTAGAGTTGTATATGGAAAATAATTTGAGGCTTTTAATCCAAAAAGCCCCACCACAGCATTGGAGCCTGGTTGCATTATCATGATGAGGTGGTGTTTTGCTAGAAAATGGACTGGTGCAGTTTAAAAAATAGATGACCTCATGAGGAAGCTTGTATTATATAGAAATACTGAAGCAATAGATCAAGACATCAAGGCCCAATAACATGCTATAGTACACCCATTCTCTATGGAAGACTGGACAAACATTCCAGCAAGGTTTTGTAGGAAGCTTTCTGGCAGCCTACCCCAAGCATTTTGATTCAAGTTCAACAATGAGAAGGCAATGACATCAAATACTAAGTGTATGTAAATAAACTTTATATTTTGAACAATTTATTTACCTCTTATGTAATTTAAGTGTCTTTAGCCTAGGTGTATAAACGCTTTTGACCTGAACTGTATATAGAGCACTGTTAAAAGGCATCCTAATTGTTTAATACTAATTTATTTTATGACATCTTTATTATTCGGTAAGGAAAAAAATCTTCATATTTCTAAACATTATATAAAAATGAAATGTCACATTTAAGAAGCAAAGTCATTTGTTAATTACTTTTTACTGCTCTTTCTATATTTTTGTCATAATGTTTAGTTTTATTTGTTATTATGAAAGTACAGTATCTTTGCTTCGCAGCATTTCAATATGTGTCTAAGACCTTTCCATAGTACAGTATGTTAATTTAATATGTATTTATTGTAAATAGTATATTTAGGTTTAGTTAATGATTAGTTAACAAAAATTTAACTTAGATACAATTATAGCATTTAGTTTGGTTTATGATTATCATATGGTTATTTGGAAAAATCATTTTATTAATACAGCCAGTCACTGTATTAGTTAATCGTGAGAGTTAGAAACATGTCAGTATATAAAAATTTACATTTTAATGTCTATTCATAGACAATTTGAATGTTAATGTATACAGTTTATTTCGTGATGTGTTAAGAATGAATGCATTTATTAATCAATTATTGGGAAACCATTAATTTATTATTAATATATTCTTATTTGTGGAGCTTATTGTATAAAATGAATAACACATAATTTATCATGCAGTATTTTGACAGCAAAAATATATATGACAATTTTGAAATGAAAGTATTTTAATCAAATTATATTCCAAAATTATAACAGATACTGTATTAATATATTTGCTCTTTGATGGAGTCAACAGTCATGGTCAAGCCTTTGTTGAAAATCTGTTTGCTTGTAATTAGTGCAATATAAAATAATAATAAATAAAAAATAATAAAATAAATAAATAAAAAATTGCAACCCTTACTCCTGCATACTGTGTCACCATGTCCAGACCTGCCTTAAGGCTGTTTTACACCAGACCTCTTCATAGATGTTCATATACTGTACAAAGCAGGCAGCAAGCACTAACATTGAGGTTGTGCATGCACAAAGCCAATATTTAGTTTTGAATTATATTTTATGCTACTTGCCATGAGCTGCATGCTAGAGGGTAAAAGTTGGAAACTGTACAAAATGTACTCATTCAAAATTTTGCAAAATTTTGAAGTACTCATTCTAATTTTGCAAATAAATACATAAATACATACATACATACATAAAAACAGAACATGAGCTAAATTCAGATTGGATTACCTGTAATTACTTTGGATAATAATACTAAATGGTTACACAAACATTGCTTACACAGATAAAATAGTGATGTTAAATAGACTTTAGACATCACACTGTGAGATAACCAATGCAGGTCATGCCATCAAAGTAGCTAAAAAAGTTATTTCTGTTAATGTAATTATTCCTTGGTGCATCATATACACAATATAACAAGGGGAAATCAAGACATTTAATTTAATATGACAAAGATTGTGTTACATAGAACAGAATGATATACACTGTATGTACAATCAGCTCCACCTACTAGCCACTGACATTGGTCATCCTAATGGTGTTCAATAGGGTTGAGGTCAGGTCTCCGGGCAGGCCACCAGGTTTTTCCTTGGAAAATCATGTCTTTATGAGCCTCACTTTGTGCTCAGCATTAATGTCATGCTGGGACAGGTTTAGGCCTGCATGACATTGCAGTGCAACACCTTATATGAAACAATACATTATTTTGTAAATAACTTAGCTACTGCTAGAATTCTAGAATTGTACCATCACTACCTGTGACTTATTACTTCTCATTTTTTTTAACAGAATAATATTAAATGATGTCAACTGACAGTTTTAAGTGATAGCATAATTATAGCCTGAGAATCTTTAGCACTTAATTACATGCTTAAGTGCATTGCTAATTTGCTGAAGAACTCTATTTTTAGCAACCACTAAGTATAACAGAAATTTCACAGTGGACTGTGGCTACCTCGTATTCTAAGTACCAATGATTATTAATGTTAATTTGAAATAAAAAAAAAAAGATAAAAGCAAAAAAGGAACTCATAGCTCAAAACCATTAACGCTTGATTATATCTTAATCTACAGTGTAACAAACTCAGAAACTTGAAAATGCTAAGTGGACACTAGTTGTAAGTTCTCTTTTGATAAGTGTGTCTGCCAAATTCTATAAATGTAAATGTAATAGCTGTTGTCAAATGTAAAAATAGGAATTGTTGGTAACAAGTGACAATAGCATTGTGTAAATAACAATAGTATTGTGTATAAATGTAGATTTCTGTTCCTTTTAATTGCAGGAACCTTGGTTGTCTATTGTCTAGTGGTTGTCAACTTCATTACCAGACAACCAGAACTCTTCACTTAATGATAATGTTTCTTGTTCAACAGAGATTATTAAGAGGCAGATTTACTCACACCTAGCACTGCTGCACCCCTTTGACTGTCATGATGTACTAAATTAACAGACTATTTAATAAACAGACTTCAGTGCCTATACTATCAAAGAGCTTGTTATCATAAACTGCATATGTACTACTGTGAGCAAAGCACTTTTACTACAAAGAGCATCTTAACCGGTAATGAGACATTATGACATTATATAAAAGACATGAGGCTTTTTGTTGGATCCTGATTTATATATATGAATTTGTTCTTAGATTATTTAGATTTTACATGCTGTTTAGGAAACTCTGGTTTTGGTGGTAGCCTTTATGCTGTTTTATAAATAGTTGGTTCATCTGGTTCACCACCTTGATGGTTCTTTGCCAGTTTTATGACTTTATTGAAAGGAAAACAATGCACCTGATATTTTTAACTGTCACCATCCATGTTAGCTTTGCTGGGGCAATGTTTTGGATATAGAAAACAGACTAAGTCATTACACTCAACACAAAGAAAAAAAACAAGCGTTAGCTTGCAATCATCCCTACGCCAGAGTAAATTGCTTTCATCTCGGCTGGGCTCCCCTTTGTTGCAATGTGACAAGGCCAATGATTAAACCAGAGGGAGATCAATAACATGCTATGCCCAGCTCAAAACCAACAAGAGCAAATCAACACTTCACTGAGCTGGGCCATGCTGAAGTTGTCCCTAGGCCCACATCCACAGAGAGCAGAAAAAAATATCTGATGATTTGGCACTTTCTGATGACCAGTCAGTTAACCGTAGCTAATGTGGTCTGACAAACAGACAGTGATTCTCATTGACATAAGGTTTGCTAGCTGTATATCTGATTGTCTGTTCTTATAAGTAGGTCTACTGGAAGAAGAAAGGAAGACATGTTAAACAAACCACCTTTATTAAAGGTACTAAGGAAAAAACTTGTTGGCAAGCCAAGACTAAAGCTGTACCATTAACAGGTAGTGGAATTGGCTGCTCACCACTGTAACAATACTGCTAACATTCTAAAATGATCAAGTTTAAATTTACTAACCATTCACTTTAACAGAAGCACCTGTACACATGCTTTTAGGCAGTTATCCAATATGCCAATGGTGTGGCAGCAGTACAATGAATTGTTTGTAATGAAGAGTTTGCACAGAATGGTGATAGTTCTGCATTGAGTTTGGGTAGAGTTGGCCAGGAAGTTATAGTAACTAAAAAATAATCACTGTTTACAAGCAAAAAAAAAAAAAGCAACTTAGCATGCAGAAAACATGAAATGGTTGGGCTACAACAGCAGTAGACCACATCAGGTTCTACTCCTGTCAGCCAAGAACAGGAATTCATGTTGTCACTGATGTGCTCTGTGCAATTCTTCCACATAATTTCGTCCAAAAAAAATATAAAACAAGAGATATGACAAAAAGTTCTATACTAATTGACTCTGGTTTACCAGATTTTATTTAATCTGACTTTAACATACACAGGACTGTAGATGATTATGTGATGTTTCACTCTAAGTGCTTTAAAGAGGGCAGGTTTTTTTAAGGACATACTAACAGTAATGTTCTACAAGTAATAAGGTTGATTTTTCTAACTTCAGAAAAAAAATATTTTGAATAAGAATCAGGCTTTGATGAATAACTTCAATGATTCGCACAATGACACACTGTACCAGCACTACAGGAAGTGCTTAGCCAAACTGACACAGCAGCTTCATTCGTGTTCACTAGTGCCATTGTGTTCATCATCATTGGGTAAGACAGCATGTGATCTATGGTTTCCTAGCATACCCTGGAGTGATGGTGGCTTTGCTCAAGAAATTGCTGCTGAACAGACATCTCAGGCAAAAGTTATGTGTTTCAAATAGTTCCTAAATCAGCCTTTCCCTCAGACACTACCCACTACTTCTCTTTTTGATGATTGTGCTCCAGATACTTACCAAACTTAGCGTGAGAGGAACAATCAGTCTTTAAACAGTTTCAGGAAATGTCTTAAGTCGTCTTGCTTGAGTGGATCTGACACAAAAAGTATACTAAAACCCAGAAGTTCTAATTCATCTATATCTGGCCCGTTTACCAATTATTTAGGGTCAAAGGCAACATAATGACAATATGAAACACACATGCTGGGTAACACACTCGCACCAGCCTTTGCACATGAGCACTGACTGTCACGATGTGGCAAGGACGAGTGAGGATCCAATTGCAGGCAGGCAAAACTAGGCAGAACACAGAGCTAACAGGAAACATTAAACAATGACTAGCACCAGGGAAGTGAACAAACAGTGTAGATATAACAGACAGGAACCAATCACAAAGTAGAGACAATCAGTAACTATGACAACACACAAGAGGGAAAGAATGAGTTCAATGAGTGTCCATAGCAACAAACAAGTGGGTGGGGCAATCAATTAACAGCAGGGCAAACCAGCAGACAGAAACAGGGCAAAACACAGACAGACTCATTACACTGACATGCTACAACAGGTTTCGGCTAGGCCACAGTATTTTGATACATGTCTGTCTTTTAATTTAAGTGAGTAGTTATTAATGTGCACTGCTTACATTTTGGGAGATTAAGAGTAATTTTCAACTGTTTTGTGCTATTTTGACCCTACATTAGATCTCACTTAATATAAAATGTTGTAAAAGAATTCTCTCCCACTGTATTCAAATGGCAAGTTTTATACAAATATTTTAATCAGTAACCTGAAGCTTTTCAATAAATTCAACTTTTTGTTCTCACTGTTTTTTTTTTTTAATGTTTTAGCAAGTCAACATATTTTCAACAGATTTAGATTCAGATTTAAGTTTAACTAGGACTCTCCATTTAGGAAAAAAAGATTTGCTGTTTGTGAGTTATTCAAGACATAATGTATTACAATTACAAAGAATATATCCAAAAATGTGTTTTTGAATACTTTTCAGATATTGACACCCAACAGCATAACATGACACATCTACCAAAGTGGAGCTGATCCAGACATTGATCAACCCGGACACGGTCAAATCTCAAATCTTATGAATGAAATTCAGAAAAGCTTATGTAAGCTGTTTTCTGATAAACTCTTGCAGTTGACAGTTGTACCTAAACTCAGTTATGAAGAAGACGATTTATAAGAAAAAAGGAAAAAATATTAGAGTGTAAAGATGAGGCAATACACTGTGGGATGCAATAATGATCCAATAAGGGAGATTTGTTACACCATAGCTTAAAACATTCAAAACAATAGGAACCCCAACTTTCGGAACCCCTGTTCTCTGAAACATCGAGTGGGGAGATTCACCTATGGGAAGGCCATCCGTACCTCTGCAGAAGCATCTAATTGCACCAAGTCTGGCTTGACAGACAGAAGCGCATGCCCGATGGCAGGTATGGTAACGCCCCTTACCCGAGTGCATAAGGCACCTGCACACGCTACCTTTCCTCAGTGAGCATATTTGCTTCTCATGCAGCAAGCAGGGTAAACTTGGTGGATCTCTCCACTTGACGTTTCAGAGAACCGAGGTTACGAAAGTAAGCAGCAGACTTAACATATTGCGCGGGATAAAAAACACGACATGTGGCAACACACATGTTAGAACCCCGCTGATGTCCAACAAGCGGGCCACCTGCAGGAAAAAGAACATGCTTGTAAACATGTGAGTGTCAGGAAGGGGGAGACTATATGCTTGAAACATACATAACTAGGCCAGGCAGACAGGGTTAAAAGGAGTGCAAGCCTAGTAGCACATGGCTACGAACAGCCCACACTTAAGACCGCATGAGCCTCCGGGGTCCTGGTAACATCAAGCCGGTAGTGCCTAAAAAAGTGTGCGGAGAGGACCAGCTCGCAACGGCACAAATGTCCTGCAAGGGAACTCCCCCAAACAGAGCCCAAGAAGCAGCCAAGCCTCTAGTGGAGTGAGCTCTAAGGCCACCTGGAGGCTGCATGCCCCTAGATACATATTCTAAGGAGATGGCCTCTACAAGCCAGCGAGAGAGGCGTTGCTTAGAGATGGGATTTCCTGTGTTCAGTGGGGCCCAAGAGACGAAGAGCTGGTCGCTCCTTCGAAAAGAGTTTGTCCTTCAACCTCTGGTCCTCCGCAGAGGAAAATGGAGGAGGGTGAAAAGCGGAGAGCTCAATCACACCAACAGTGAAAGCTGGAAAGCATTTAGGAAAGAAGGCCGGGTTAGGCTTAAGCAAAACCTTATCTCCATTGAGCGAAAATTTGGTGCACGAAGTATGAACCGAGAGCGCATGCAAATCACTGACACATTTGGCGGAAGCCAAAGCCAGGAGCAGAGCCGTCTTGAATGACAGCAGCTTGAGGGAGATATCCCCCAGGGGCTCAAAAGGCTGTTGGGCCAGCACCTCCAGCACCATGGAGAGATCCAAATCCGGGACTACACTTCTGGTGACCAGCAGAGAGCGGCGCACACCCTTCATAAATCTATGGAAAAGGGGGTGCTGTCCCACCGTAGTGACACCTACGGTGTGGATAAGGGGTGCTGTCCCACCGTAGTGACACCTAAATAGACCTTAATCGTCGAAAAGGTTCTGCCACGATCGATAAGTTCCTGCAAAAATCCCAGAATATCAGTGACTGAGCACAGATATGAAACAAGCTGGTGCTTTTCGCACCACTCCTCAAACACACGCCACTTGCAATCATAGAGAGAACGTGTGGAAGAGGCCCTGGGACTCTGAATTGTGGCAATAACACGTGGGGGAATCCCCATAGTGTTTAAATTTGCTCTCTCACAGGCCAGGCCCAGAGAGCCACCCTGTCTGGGGGAGGGTGATAAATTTCCCCGTTCGCTTGGGCCAGGAGGTCAGTGCGCAACCAGAGGGGCCACGGCTCCGCAGATAGAAGAGGAATTATCTCCGCTAGCCAAGGTGCCTTGGGCCACCTGGGAACTATGAGGATCAGAGACACACCCTGCACTGTGACCCTGGCCAGGGTCGGGGATATCAGGCAGAGTGGAGGGAAAGCGTAGAGCAGCTCGCTGGGCCATGGATGAGCCAGAGCGTCCACTCTGAGGGGGGCGTCCTCGTCCCGAATAACATAGGACAGTGGGCGTTTTCGTGCGAGGCGAAGAGATCATCGGCTGCCTGGCCGAACCTCTCCCATAGCAGCCTCACTATCTGAGAGTGGAGCCCCACTCTCCGTAGAGCGGGTTTCACCTCGACAAAAGGTCTGCACCACTGTTCAAAAAGCTCGGGACGTGAGTAGCCTGTAACGACAGGAAATGCCGTGCGCTCCATACTAACAGCTTGTGAGCCAGAACGTGAAGCCTGGAGGAGCGCATGCCACCCTGACGGTTAATATGTGCTACAGCTGTCGTATTGTCGCAGCACACCAGCACATGATGTCCCTGCAGGCGATGCAAGAAATGCTTTAGAGCTTTCAACACAGTGAGGAGCTCCAAATAATTTATATGGGCATAATCAAGTGAGTCCGGCCACACACCATTCACTGATCTGCCCTCTTGTGTGGCTCCCCACCCTGTTAAGGAGGCATCTGTCATTACCACTTTTCGCAGCATAATCGCCCCGAGAGGGGTCCCATGCACATAAAACTCTGCAGCTCTCTAGTGGCGCAGCCATGCACGCGCGCGTCACTGTCACATAGCGGCAAAGATCGTGCAATGGACTGAGATGAAGGGACAAATCCACTTCATGACAACCCTCATTCTCAGAAGGCCCAGAGGCAAGATGTGGGCAGCTGAAGCCATAAGACCCTGTAATCTGAGACATGTGAGATACTGTATCCACGCTCCTTCCCTGAACCGCGAGAGACAGTTCATGAATGAAGAAACGCGCTTCTGTGACAGGCACTTGTGCATCGTAACGGAATTCAGCTCCAAACCCAAGAATATGACCTCCTGAGTGGGAGTAAAATTGTTCTTTTTCACAATGACTCTGAAACCGAGCGCAGCGATGTGTGAGAGCACACGGGCAGTGTTTTGAACCACTTTCTCTCTCGAATCGGCTATAATAAGCCAATCGCCTATGTATGTCAGGATCCTGAGACCCGCTGTTCTCAGTGGCATAAGCCCAACCTCCGCACACAGACAGAACGTCCTCGGACTCAGTGTGAGCCCGAGCAGAAGGACCGTGAACACATGCCTTGGTAGGCAAAACGAAGGAATTTCATGTGTGGAGGATAGATGCTTATGTGGAAAAAAGCATCGCTCAGATCAATCGAGCAAAACCAATCGTTCTGCTTTATCAAACGTATGAGAGAGCCGTGTGATAGCATTCTGAAGTTGTATTTCCTTAAATTTGAAAGCCTCATCGTCCTTCTTTTTATCATCGCAGTGTTGCTGCAACAGCGCAACAGACAGGCCAAAAGAGCTTGACCCGGATCAACTGGCACTCCTGCGATGCGGCGTTTCTCACTATCAGGGAGACCAGATAAATTGAGCCACAGCGCGCATTCTCCGACCACCGAAAAAGCCATAGAGCGCCTGCTCGCCTGGACAGCTTGACGTGCATTGCACAGAACAAGGTCATTAATCGTGATGATCTCCTTCCAGAGATCGGGTGATGGTGTCACTTTCTCCAGTTGTTGACCCAAATCAAGCAGGATAGGCCGAATAGAAAGAGCTGAGGCTTTATATGATGCCTGATGGACCGGCGTGGAGAAGCGATCCATCTTACCCGGGAGGACGGGCTTAGGTGGGGCGAGCAGCCCGCCCTGAGATGGTTTAAGGTGTCTGGCGATGGAAGGCTCGACAACGGGTGGATCGCCCATGCCGAGACGCGCCATATCCTTAACTTTAAGCCCCGCAAGGCCGTGTTTTAGATCGAGCGGGTCTCCCCAGCAGTGTCTCATGTGATTCGCACACGCAGGGAGGATGGGAAGAAGCTGCTTCCTCGGACCGGTAGGAGGTCCCAGAAGCTTACCGTCATATACGTCTCTGTACTACTGACAGCTCCCGAGATGGATGCAATGAATAAGTACATCCATTAGTCTCTCACTGCCAGAATCAATCGCCCGTCCTCTTTTCCAGCTGAAGCTGGTTTCTTCTTTGTCGAGAAGAAAGACAAGTCACCCTGTCCATGCATTGACTACCATGGACTTAACGCCATCAGTGTCAAGAACCGTTATCCCCTGCCTCTCATGTCTTCAAGTCACCATTTTCACCAAGCTGGACCTGAAGAATGCTCACATCTTGTCTGCATCAGAGAGGGAGACAAGTGGAAGTCAACATTCAACACCAACGGTCACTATGAGTATCTGTTTATGCTGTTTGACCTTTCCAATGTGCCAGCGGTTTTCCACGCACTCGTCAAGGATGTTCTCAGAGACATGCTTACCCGGTATGTCTTTGTGTACCTAGACAACATTTTAATGTTTTCCCACTCCCTGGAGGAACATGTCCGCTCCATGCTCCAACGCCTGCTCCAGAACTGTCTGTACGTGAAACCCGAGAACTGACCACAAGAACCTTGAGTACCTTTTGACAGCAAGGAGGTTAAAACCTAGACAAGCTCGATGAGCCATCTTCTTTAGGCAATTTAACTTCACCCTGTCCTACCGCCCAGGGTCCAAGAATGTTAAGCCTGATGCCCTGTCTCGGCAGTTCACCCAGAGCAAGAAAAAAACAGTCATGAAACACATCCTTCCTTCCTTGGTTATGGTTAGAGCCCTTCATCTTAACGTTAAGAGGAGGGCCCAGCAAGCTGTTTTTTAGTCTTCCGGTTCCTGATGGCTGTCCAAGGGGGAAAGCTGCTTGTCCCCGACCATCTCTGCTCTCAAGTCCTCCAGTGGTGTGACTGCTCCCACCTGTTCTGTCACCCTGGCACTACCTGCACTCTGTCTGCTCTCCAGCAGCGTTTTTAGAGGTCTTTGCTTAAGAAAGGTTTCAGGGAATTTGTGGAAGCCTGTACCAAGATGCACAGGATTCCTCTGGGTGGCTTGCTCCAACCATCTTACTGTTTCCAGATGCCCATGGTCTGGAATTTGTCACTGGTCTACCCCCATCGGCCAGACATATCACTATCCTATTCTTTATTGATTAATTCACTGTTAACTCACTTCATTGCCCTACCCAAACTTTCGTCAGCCAAGCTCTGCTCTGCTTATGCTCCAACACATCTTTCACCTGCACGGGCTCCCACGCAAAATTGTCTTGGACCGAGGCCCTCAGTTTACCTCTAACTTTTAAAAGGAGTTCTTCCGACACCTAAGTGCTTTCATCCATGTCTCATCTGGCTTCTACACACAAACTAATTGCCAGACAGAGCTATTAAACCAGGAGCTGGAGACTGGACTCGAATCCTTTGCTCCAAAGATCCAACATTCTGGTCAGCAAACCTGACATCGGTGAAATAAGCCCACAACTCCCTGCTCTCTGTTGCCATGGGCCTCTCCACTTTCCAGGCTGCCTATGGCTTCCAGCCACCCCTGTTCTCTCACTAAGTATTGGAAGCCGCAGTTCCCTCTGCCCTTGCTCTAGTTAAGCAATTTTTATAAGTCTGGAAGAGGACCCGCTTAGTGCTTGTATGCTCATCTAGCTTGTATGCTCATGCTCATCCTTTTCCACCAAGGCAGTTTGAGTGCTGGTTCAGAGCCAGAGCCTAATTTAAAATCAGTCCTTTCACCCAAAGCACCGGCTCTGAACCAGGAAAAGTGGTTCTTAAGTAGCAGCAAAACGTTGCTGGACTAGATTTAAGAACTGCTTGTGTCAGGACCTGGGGACGGGGCTACTGTTAGCACCTGTGATAATGTACCTTAAGTATACCAATGTTTAATACACTCTTACTTTACCGCAATATGATCAATTATGATATCACACATGATAATAGGTAACTACATGCTAAGGCTACCTTTTTTCTGTATAAAATAATGTTATGTACATTTTCGATTGCAACCTCCATTTATACAAATTACATCAAGCTGCACATACACGTTGGATTCGCCACGTTTGGATGACAATGTAGGTTCACAAAGTCATGAGCATTAACAGTAAAGCAAAATCTGCCATTGTTGATGTTGTGTTTGTGTTTGCCGATGCTGTGCTAATGTTGCTGGGAAAGCCCATGGAAAGACAAACTGCTTCTTAGATTGCTCTGCCAGTGGAACCAACTTCAAACCAGCACCAGCACTAGCTCTGAACCAGCACCCGGTTGTTTCTGGTGGAAAAGGGGCATAGAAGCTACAATCAATGGGCCAAATGTAAGTACTATCCGGCGCCCACCTACCGCACCGGCCAACGAGTCTGACTGTCTGCTCAAGACCTTCCCCTGCCAGTTTCTGTTATAACAAATCCGGTGAAAAAAAATATATAAAACTGGACGCTGGAGCAGTAGGAACATGTTCTGTGGAGTAATGAATCACTCTTCCTTGTTTGACAGTCCGATGAGTAAGTCTGAATGTTATTTGCCTGAGTGCATTATGCCAACTTTGAAGTTTGGTGGAGGAGGAATAATGAAATGAGGGCTGTTTAGATTTAACTTGTTTGTTCAGCACATCAATAAACAAAGTCAATAATTTTATAATGTAACAACTATTTAAAGACACTTAACATGCATATTTTAGTAAAAAAAAAAAAAATACATTAATGATTTCTAACATTTCTAACATTTTTCTAACATTTTTCTAACACTTTTATATTGTGTAACTATAACATCTTGTATCTATAAAAGATCAGTTGTAGTATTGACAAAAGTATTTAGCCAATTCTCATAAATGGACACCTGGACCATGCCTTTACATATGGAATTAGTGCACTTAAACGGAACACAACGATATAAAATATGGTTGCTCTGCATCATATTACTGCTAAGTGACACATTTGTTTCTTGTTTAATTTTTCTTTAATATGAAAAAAAAGTCATTAAGCAATTCTTGTCAGGATCCAGCTTGGACATTTGGCCATGTGCTTTTGTTTATGTTCTGTGTCACATGTCTTCCCCACCCTTGTTTAATTCTCCCCACCTCTGCACACCTGTTCCTTACGTGTTAATTGTCATGTGTATTTAGCCGTGTCGCGTTGCTTATGCCTGTTTTGTGTTTTTTATTTGTAATTAAATCAGTTTATTTTTACACTATCCTGCATTTGGGTCTGTTCTATCCCCGCATCGCTGACAAGTCTAGAACTGCATCACTTGTAAAAATACAGAAAATATGATTATATTTCCTAGAAGTTCTTCAATACATGCTGATCAACACATCACACATCATGGTGATGGTATATAGTAATTAACCATATTTAATAGAATAATTAAATCATGAAAATTTCCTGATGTGTTTTCAGATAACATTCATTTTCTTTTCTGAAAAAAAAAACAATATTTAGTGTACATTTTGAACTTTATGTATATCAGCAATGTTGGAGATAAAACGTTTACAACTTTTGTTCTTCTTTAACTGAATCTCAAAAGTAAACTTTCACCCAGTTCAAGACAAGATGATGAGCAGTGATAACAGAACCTGAGCAGGATTGGAGTGAAATGAGGCATTCAGGTGTGCTGAGTGTTCTCTCCGTCACCCAGCCTGACAGACATGCAGTTTAACGCCATTGACGCTGAAGGGTGGCAGCTCCACAGTGCCATCTAGAGGTTATATTAGAAGAACATGTTGAGACTTCAAACTGTGGCATGTCCTTGGGGATGTGTGTTCTGCAGGTGTGCTGGTAAGCAGCAGGATCAGAAAGTACCGTGATCCTGACTGCTGGAGCCAGAGCACAGTGTCACTTTGATTGCTGATTCCACACTCCCTTTTTTTCCTAATCTCCCACTGCTCAACACTCTGAAAATGTGATGCAATCAAGCACATGCTGTGAGGAACTTCATGTCACCTCAGGGCCAATCGAGACCTGAAACAAGAGCGACACACAATAAGAAAAAAGTGACTTTAAGACAAATGACATTTCTGTAAGTGCTCTGCTTTCTGATGGATTTGCTGATCATTTTTAGGAAAAAGAATTGCATGTTTACCACTTCATCCCTATCACTAACGACAGTCAAAAGCCATCATTTATTGGACTGCTGTGGCTATCCCTTTGTTTGTAGATATGTGGGGCAATTGCTGTCATCTTGTCTTTCGTAGGACCACTGGCGCTGTCTGCCAAATGGGTTAATAATTAAAGTTCTCACAACAGTACTGTATGCACAAGCTGTGCTTAATCTTTTGGCTTTCAGAGACAATAGAAATCCACAGCACACAGACTAAAGACTGTTTTTGCACTGTTTATTATCATATCACTTGACTTGACATTTACAGTGGCACTAAATACTTGAACACAAATACCATTGGCATTTTTCTCCTTATCCAGAATTAATGTGTCAAATGGGTGTATGTGGGTTTAAACATAAGGACTGGTGCCCATTCACTTACTGCATAAGGAGGGGAGAGAGAGAGAGAGAGAGAGAGAGAGAGAGAGAGAGAGAGAGAGAGAGAGAGAGAGAGAGAGAGAGAGAGAGAGAGAGAGAGAGAGAGAGAGAGAGATGAGAAAGCTGGGACTGGTATTGGTTCCAGATTTATTTGTAATTATGGTTTGGAGTTCTGTAATGCTTAAGGTTCATTCCTGCTGTGCCAGTGGCATTTGAGACAGATATTTGTTTCCTTTGCCATGAAATTAGTTTAGTCATGCATAAGCAGTACTGACAAAGAAATGCCATATAATTACTTCACTAGAGGAATCTACCTTTGTAGGGGGGACGAAGACCACTCTCCTTCCTAAAAAAGTAAAAAAATATTAAATAATAATATTAAAATTGTTTTTTAATATTATTATTTAATAATAATAATATTTTTTAATATTATTATTATTAAATAATAATATTAAAAAACAATTTTAAAAAATGGTTTAATGAGTTAAGCAGTGCTTATAGTAAGTTTGAAATGTTTGTACCAGTGGTTGAAATATCGGTGTTGTGTTGTGTAGATTTATAAAGATATAAATTTTTCTTTAGTTCATTAAGCATCTTGTGAAAATGTACATATTATTATTTTCTTTACATTATGATCTGAGCAAATCTGTATGTAACTTTGTATGTCTTTTACTGAGTGAATGGCTCTTGTTTTACAGCAAATTAACTTGTCCATTTAACAAAACTAAAACCAATCCACCGTAATGCTGTAAATTAATGACTTTCATTAGATGAGTATTAGTTATTTTAAACTATATGGTGAACCATTCTGTAGGTCTGATTTTCCACTTCTTAAACTATTACTCTGTTTGAACAGTCTTGGAAGTAGGTGGTCTTACCTGAATTTCTTATGGCCTTGGCATCTTTCAGCTTGATTTTACCACGATTTTGTGTAATATGTTTTTCTGTTACCACTGATTTTCTGTTACCACTTTTCTTTGTAGGGTCCTTTAGTTGATTCTTTCTGTCATTTTACCTCTTCTGGACAGCTTGGTTTTTCTGCACTCCTTCCCAGTATCATGGTCATGCAGCTACCCTGGTGATGGATGTGAGCATATTGAATCCACTGGGATTATAAAAGGTCTACTTTTTCCTTCACATTGTGAATTGTGGAATGCAAATTGTCTTCCTGCAATAGCTCCAAATCATTTTTGAATATCAATTTAACAATAACAATTTGTGAATTCCAGAGCTAAAAATCTTGGAACAGTTACTTCTGAGTTTATGACAAATAAATAGCTTTAGTGTTCTGGAGCTGTCTGAAGTACTGGAGTTAGTGTACCGATGCATGCTTTCCAAATTGTACACAAATTTTATTTATTATAGTCCACCCAACCATTGTCTAGTATGTACTGGTGTAGTAGTATACTTTGTATGTAGAGACTTTTTAGTAAACTTTATTAAAATGCGTTTGGAGCCTGGTGATCTGTTCTGTGTGTAATTGGTCTTTAAAACAAGACACAGGTTGTTTCCCATTCTCCCACAGAATATATCTGCTCTGTCTGACTGGGCATTCTTCACCACTAGTGAAAGTACTTTGCCTATGCGCATTGCAGATGAATAACATATAAGAAGTGCTTGTTTCTGTGACATCATTACAATGGTTTTGAGTCCACTTCCAGTCCTCAACTTGAAACAGCGGATGTTTCTGTAACCATTATGCATTAGTGTCATTAATGTTATTCTTAAGAGAGTTTAGAGCTTTCTTAAAGGTTTAAGCATTGGCATAACCCCAATTACAGTGACATCATTACACCTCTTTCACTTCAAATGAGTGCTTTGCATCCTAGGCCTGTAACGAGGTGAAGATATAGGGCCATACACTCTGATTCTCTACTTGCCCTACTATGTGTCAATTTATAGAGGTAGTTTTATAGGCAGATTATAATGAGAGTGACAATGTTGCTCCATTAGTGAGTAATGTACAGCTTTAGCTTTATAGTTTTGTCACTGTGGAATAGAGCAGCCAGAATCCATTATATTGGCAGTTGTCAACTACAGCAAGAACTGGTTTGTAAAGTTTGTTAAGAACGAAGAACCTTGAGCACTAGTATCTAAAGTCATGAGAATTGTCACTAAGGTCAAGTGGATTTTTTAACGTCATTTCTCTGTATACCTATTATACAGTGGACTGAGCCCACAGCCCTGGGGAGCACAAAAATCCATGAACAACAACTTACATAATTGTCTTTTTATTGTAAAGCAATGCAGTGGGCAATATTTAGGGAAAACACAGATGACTTCAGCACAGGAACGATGGTGTTCTTTATGAAGCCCACAGGGATAATTGCTTGGCTCAGTGAGATGTTGAAGGTGTCTATACATTTGTTAGCTGATCAAGTATCTCACAACAGCAGCTTTTCATGGGTCAACATAGGAGTTTTTTCCTGACATATGCTGCATACAGCCATATTACTTGGTTGGTGGAATCTGGGTTGTCCTTCAATGGTTGGCATGTTCACAGAAATCATTTAGTGCATCTGAGAACAAGGCAGCTTTGTACTCTGTGATAGCCTAGATGTTTATAAAGTAAACGTGGATTTTTGCTGCATAGTTGCACTATGTTGCCTCTCTGATATACTGTCTCTCTGATAGCAGTATCTGGGTTTTTTGGTAGCAAGTGTGCTACAGCAGTCATCCATGGTTTCTGGGTTGCACATTTATGCACTTTCTGATATATCCAATCAATAATGCTATGCATCCCTCTATGTCTGTTTTGTGGTTGCATGTAACAGCTTCAATAAATGTGCTCAGCACTGAATTTAGGTCCCCAGTGACTTAAAAAAAAATCCATTGAGATACACTGTCAGTATTTTGATGATAACTCTATAGAGTTCATTCTAGTAGATTTCCCTTGCATTGGTACCTAGTGCAATGTATGCTGTGACAATCAGCGTATAAACCCTCTGGGAACATACTATGGCTTTTTATGCTTTTTATAGTAGTCATAAACTCTACTAGTGATAAACAGTAGCTTGAGACAGCTACAGCATTCCTGCATCATTTAATGTTGATGCAAAATAAGGTTACCCCAGCTTGTATGCCATGCTTCTGTGTCCTCACAAAACACTTTTAGTACCCTCTATCTTAGCCAGCACTACCAGACAATATCATGGTTCCAGGGCCTGTTTTGAGTTTCCTGAATTCAGATTTGTTCTAGAAATCTTTAGCAAATGTTGCTGATTGTTTAATGTCCCAGTTGCCAAGAGTGGTATAACACTTTATGCACTTTTATTACATGGTGTAGCTCTACAACATAAACTAATTTCTAACTTCATTTGAATTCTCAGTAACAACTCTAAGTTCAAAGAAGGGCCATTTTCTCTCATGTGTGTTTTGTTTGGTTTATACCCGCTGTTGGGCAGATCACATGATCATTACTGGAAGTGCCTACTTGGAAAGGGTAGATGAAATCATGTGCTTCCTAGGTGTGGTATATTGAAGACCCAGGCTGAACTTCAACCTTTGACTATATGACTACTTCAACATAGTGGCTTCTAGCTCAGCGCGCCCTCTAGAAGCTGACAGTGAGGGCTCCAGCTTAAATCCCCACCCAGCGGCCAGTAGTGATGCCTCTTGATTAAAGCTCCCTCCAAATCCCAAAAGGGCAGCCCCTGATTCTGAGATCCCCACAGATGGCATTAGTATTTGTAATTAATAAAAAGATATTTACTTATAGGTCCTAAAACATATCTTTGAAGATTTGACTAATATGTCTGATATTTTCTAATAATGTCTTGTACTTCACATCTTCTAGTAACCATCTATCTTTAATTCTTGCTCCTATTGCCTGAGGACATCCCAAATGGCAAAGAACACTAGAATTGATTCTTCCTGTCTGGCAACAATTTAATTTAATAAAATCCTAGGTTTTTTGAAAGGCAAAAACCCCAGCTATCAACCTGAATTAACGCTCTATATACCTTTTATCAAGAAACAAGAGTTTACAGGCAAGATCTTGTCTTTATGCTCATATGTTCTGAGTGGAGCCAGGAAACTTACAGAGAGTGCTGGGTCAATACAATATTGAGGACTTGTTTGTGTGTTGGCATTTGGAGTGAGTTGAGATGAATAATGAATGGAGGAAAGGGATGGCTTGAGGTCATTTCCCACCTCTGGGTGCAGCAGGAGCTGCTCTGTGTGCAGAAAGCAGAGCTTCTTTAATTCTGTGTGTTCTTTCTCTCCATTGGCTCAGTTCAAGTGATCAAGACTGAGGGGCTATTGGGATTGGGCACAGATACTGTGTCCATCTTAACCTGGCAGGGCTTGTGAAGGCTTTTGTTGACCCTGATAACACCTTTGTTGCAACCCAATCACACAATCTTGCATACACAGAAACACATAGAAGACGTGCAAGGCACTGTTATTTTGTTGTTGCCTAGAGCTCAACTTTGTGTAACAATGTCAACGTGTCTTTGCCTCAGAGCAAACATTCCATCAGTACACTATGTTAGGCATGTGTTTAAAAATGAGAAAGAAAAGTCCAAGTTAAAAGCATGTTGTGGGTGTATACTCCAGTCCATCTGACTCTTTAATATCATCAATAGCAATCCTGATTGGCAGTGCAGGTAGAGAAAACAAAGAACTCCCCACCTCACCCTTCTGTCAAGTATGTATCAGCCCAACAGGATGTTATCCTGATAGAAGTGATGGGAAGTCCAATCCCTTGCAGAGGAACACTGTCGAGTGAACGAGATCAGAAAATCAGAATCTCAAATAAATTGCATGAATCCCAGCCTGTGTTTTGTGTTTTGTAACAGTTGGAGGGTTAATTCCCTCAATAAACCCATTCGTCATTTGTAATAAATTTGAAATAAACAGAGACCACAGGTGAATTTGTTGAGTTCAAGCTGTGTGAGTGTTTTTGTTAAAGTTAGAATATATATTGGAAATCTCTGTCTGCCCTGTAAAGTGCCTCCAATAATGAAGTGGAAAGGCAGCTGAAGAGGTCTTCTGAGCCTTGTTATGACAATGCACAGGTGGGCCTATGAATCCTCAACATATTTACACACCTGCCAGATGTTAAATTCCAAGACTAAGAGGAGTGTGCTTGTAGCATGCAGATGTTCCTTGCCGATATCAGCAACACAAACTGTGCTCCCTTGGGCCATATTAGCCTGACTTTTTTAACAACAGCAACAGTGGCCAGCAATGTTGGTAATAATTTTATAGATTTTCCCTTGCACATACTCTGTAGCTTTTATTTTTAGTGCTCTGGAAAGCTCAATTTGAGAAAAAAACGATTTTGTGAAAGAGGATCTATGTAGAACATTTGGTAAAATTACGCAGAACCTTGAATATTCTGCCAGACAGACATACTGGAGAATTATTATTATTTATTATTTAACTAATGTTAGTTTAAGAAATGGTTCCTTAGAGAAAGCCCATGAAAGTGAAGATCATGTAATATGATTTTATACTACAGTTAGCTTTGTCAGTTGCCTGTACTGGTGAGCACTTTAATTTAATTACAGAGGCCCTCAGCATGGCTAAGCGGTGCCCACATGCTATGGCACAGCACGCCAGCCGGACACATCCTGTCTGAGGTGTCGGGAACATCAGACACAGCAGATGGCTCATGAATCATGGAGGTGCACACACAGCGACAAAGGAGGGTCTTCCTTATGAAAAAAGGAGAGTATGTTAGAGAGAGAGAGAGAGAGAGAGAGAGAGAGAGAGAGAGAGAGAGAGAGAGAGAGAGAGAGAGAGATTGGAATAATTCAGCAAATGTCATTCAGCCCATCAGACAGTATTTGCTTACAGGGTATAAAGTTATTACAGTTAACAGTGAGCAAGACTTGGCTATACTGGAACATCATTCTCCCAAATTTGACTTTTGTGTGAATAGTGAGTAATTTATAACAACATCGCACATTATCAGTATTTAGACCTCGAATGTAAACATTGGCAAGGACATTTGCCTTAAACAGAGATGTGAATGATTCATTTATGCATGCTTATAACCTTGGAATAATACCATTTTTATGCACTCTATCAGCTCATGTGAGGATTAGTTCAGGATTAGTCCCTGGTAAGGGCCAGAGTGATTCATGTGTCAATCCCAGGAACGCTCGGTGGATGGGACTGGCATCCTGGATATAATACAGGTCCATCAAACGGCACATGCACTCACACACCGATTCACTCTTTGGTGAATTCTTTTACCCAATCCATCGACTGCCCTGTTTTTGGACAAAAAAGAGAAGTATCCCACAAAGACATGGGTAGGACATAAGCATCAGCACAAAACTCCACACAGATAGTAACCTGAGCTCAGGCTCAAACTAGAGACTCTGAAACTGTGAGGCAGTTTTACTGCCATGATGCTGCCTGTCTGATAGTTGTAGGCAGCTCGCTCCAGATAAGGTCATCTGTATCTTCTATCCGCTATCTCATCAAATGTAACTTAAATACGTCACTCTGACATGTGAATCTTTACTTAGTATGAACTTCCTTCTCGAACAAATTATATCTGCTTCTGAGCTTGCAATTCCTCATTAGTTTTTGACAGCTCTGTGGTTGTCCATTTCCACCACTTCATGATGACTTTTAAAATGCAATTTGCACTTTACACAGTTTGCATTTAAGAGCTGGTTCCAGATGCGGTTTGCATGAAGTGCTATACCCTTTTTAAAATGGAATTATAATTTCAGACTCACCATGAGCAAGTTTTGTGACTGCATCAAGTTATGCTTTACAACTCCTGACATACGTATTTCTAGAATTGTATATGTATCTTTTATGAGGGACTGAAATACTGTTCAGCAGAATTATTGTAAATTATGCCATCAAATAGGTCTCCCTTCCATCTAAATCTGACTCTATATGTTCAGTGGTGACACAATTTCTCAAACATTAGTGCTTTTGTACATATACTTCCAGTCAGTGGATTCTGAACTTCCTTAATTTAGGATTGTTGTGTTGTTTTTCAATAACATAGCCAGACTCCAGACCTGAATCCAACTAAATATTGTTGCAGTTACCTGAAGTGGACTGTGCACAGGAGATATCCTTTAAGGATCTGGTATGGAATTTTTTTGGTAGAATGAGTGGGAATTGCTAGGTTAGTATGTGCCACACTGATCTC